>NC_091177.1:23290700-23590700 GCF_040958095.1 Procambarus clarkii
GTATTGGTGGTACTGGTTGTTGATGGTACAGGAGGTGTTGTACAGGTGTTAGATAGTACAGGGTGTTGGTGGTACTGGTTGTTGATGGTACAGGGTGTTGATGGTACTGGTTGTTGATGGTACAGGGTGTTGGTGGTACTGGTTGTTGATGGAACCGGGTGTTGGTGGTAATTGTTGTTCATAGTACAGGATGTAGGTGGTACTGGTTGTTGAAGGTACAGGGCGTTGGTGGAACTGGTTGTTGATGGTAAAGTGTGTTGTTGGTACTGGTTGTTGATGGTACATTGTGTAGGTGATACTGGTTGTTGATGGTGCAGGGTGTAGGTGGTACAGGGTGTTGATGGTACAAGGTGTTGGTGGTACTGGTTGTTGATGGTACAGGGTGTTGATGGTACTGGTTGTTGATTGTACAGGGTAATAGTGGTACTGGTTATTGATGGTACAGGATGTTGTTGGTACTGGTGATTGATGGTTTAGGGTGTTGGTGGTATTGGTTGTTGATTGTATAGAGGGTGTTTGTGGTACGGGTTGTTGATGGTACAGGGTATTGGTGGTACTGGTTGCTGATGGTACAAGGTGTAGGTGGTACAGGGTTTTTGTGGTACTGGTTGTTGATGGTACAGGGTGTAGGTGGTACAGGGTGTTGATGGTTCAGGGTTTTGTTGGTACTGGTTGTTGATTTTACAGGGTGTTGGTGGTACAGAGTGTTGATGGTGCAGGGTGTTGATGGTACTGGTTCTTGATGATACAGGGTGTAGGTGATACTGGTTGGTGAGGGTACAGGGGATTGGTGGTACTGGTTGTTGATGGTACAGGGTGTAGGTGGTACTAGGTGTTGAGGGTACAGGATGTAGGTGGTACAGGTTGTTGATGGAACAGGGTGTTGATGGTACTGGTTGTTGATGGTACAGGGTGTTGGTGGTACTAGTTGTCGATGGAACAGGGTGTTGGTGGTACTAGTTGTTCATAGTACAGGATGTAGGTGGTACTGGTTGTTGATGGTACAGGGTGCTGGTGGTACTGGTTGTTGATGGTACAAGGCGTTGGTGGTACTGGTTGTTGATGGTACAGGTTGTTGTTGGTGGTACTTGTTGTTGATGGTACATGGTGTAGGTGATACTGTTTGTTTATGGTACAGGGTGTAGGTGGTACTGGTTGTTGATGGTTCACTGTGTTGATGGTTCTGGTTGTTGATGATAAAGGGTGTTGGTGGTACTGGTTGTTCATGATACAGGGTGTTAATGATACTGGTTGTTGATGGAACAGTGTGTTGGTGGTAATGGTTGATGACGGAGCAAGGTGTTGGGTAACCTGGTTGTTGATAGAACAGGGTGTTTGTGGTACTGGTTGTTGATAGTACAATGTGTAGTGGTACTGGTTGTTGATGGTACAGGGTGTTGGTGGTATTGGTTTTGATGGTACAAGGTGTACGTGGTACAGGGTGTTGGTGGTACTGGTTGTTGATAGTTCAGGGTGTTGGTGGTACTGGTTGTTGATGATTTAGGGTGTAGATGGAACTAGTTGTTAATGGTACAGAGTGTTGGTGGTTCTGGTTGTTGATGGTACATTGTGTAGGTGGAACAGGGTGATGATGGTAAAGGGTGTTGGTGGTACTATTTTTTTATGGAACAGGGTGTTGGTGGTACTGGTTGTTGATGGTACAGGGTGTAGGTGGTACAGGGTGTTGATTGTTCAGGGTTTTGGTGGTACTGGTTGTTGATTTTACAAGGTGTTGGTGGTACAGGGTGTTGATGGTACTGAACAGGGTGTTGATGGTACTGGTTTCTTGTTGGTGCAGGGTGTAAGTGATACTGGTTGTTGGTGGTACAGGATGTTGGTGGTACTGGTTGTTGATGGTACATGGTGTAGGTGGTACAAGGTGTTGAGGGTACAGGATGTAGGTGGTTCAGGTTGTTGATGGTACAGGGTGTTGATGGTACTGGTTGTTGATGGTACAGGATGTTGGTCGTACTGGTTGTTGATGGTACAGGTTGTTGGTGATAATGGTTGTTGATGGTACAGAGTGTTGATGGTACTGATTGTTGATGGTACATGGTGGTGGTGGTACTAGTTGTTGATGGTAGAGAGTGTTGGTGGTACTGGTTGTTGATGGTGCAGTGGTGTTGGTGGTACTGGTGTTGATGGTACAGGGTGTTTGTGGTACTGGTTGTTGATGGTACAGGGTGTAGGTGGTACAGGATGTTGATGGTACATTGTTTGGTTGAACTGGTTGTTGATTTTACAGGGTGTTGGTGGTACAGGGTGTTGATGGTACAGGGTGTTGAAGGTACTAGTTATTGATGGTACAGTGTGTAGGTGATACTGGTTGTTGGTGGTACAGGGTGTTGGTTGTACTGGTTGTTGATGGTACAGGGTGTGGTGGTACTGGTTGTCGATGGAATAGGTTGTTGGTGGTATCGGTTGTTGATGGTACAGGGTGTTGGTGGTACTGGTTGTTGATGGTAAAGGTTGTTGGTGATAATGGTTGTCATGGAACAGGGTGTTGATGGTACTAATTGTTGATGGTACAGGGTGTTGGTGGTACTAGTTGTTGATGGTACAGGGTGTTTGGTGGTACTGGTTGTTGATGGTACTGGGTGTTGTTGGTACTGGTTGTTGGTGGTACAGGGTGTTGGTGGTACAGGGTGTTGATGGTACAGGGTATTGGTGGTACTGGTTGTTGATAGAACAGGGTGTTGGTGGTTCTGTTTTTTGATGTTACAGGGTGTTGATGGTACTGGCTGTTGATGGTACAGGGTGTTGGTGGAACAGGGTGTTGATGGTACTAGTTTGTTGATGGTACAGCGTGTAGGTGGTACTGTTTGTTGATGGTACAGGGTGTTGATGGTACTGGCTGTTGATGGTACAGGGTGTTGGTGGTACAAAGTGTTGATGGTACAGGGTGTTAGTGGTACTGGTTGTTGATGGTACTGGGTGTTGGTGGTACTGCTTGTTGATGGTACCGGGTGTTGGTGGTACTGGATGTTGATGGTGCAGGGTGTATGTGGTACAGTTTGTTGATGATACAGAGTGTTGGTGGTACTGGTTGTTGATGGTACAGGGTGTTGGTTTTTACAGGGGGTTGATGGTTCTGGTTGTTGATGGTACAGGGTGTTGCTGGTACTGGTTGTAGACGGTACAAGGTGTTTGTGGTACTGGTTGTTGATGGTACAGGGTATAGGTGGTACTGGTTGTTGATGGTACAGGGTATAGGTTATCTTGAGGTTATCTTGAGATGATTTCGGGGCTTTAGTGTCCCCGCGGTCCGGTCCTCGACCAGGCCTCCACCCCCAGGAAGCAGCCCGTGACAGCTGACTAACTCCCAGGTACCTATTTACTGCTAGGTAACAGGGGCATTCAGGGTGAAAGAAACTTTGCCCATTAGTTTCTGCCTCGTGCGGGAATCGAACCCGCGCCACAGAATTACGAGTCCTGCGCGCTATCCACCAGGCTACGAGGCCCCATGGGTGGTACTGGTTCTTGAAGGAAAAGGGTGTTGGTGGTACTGGTTGTTGAGAGTACAGTGTGTAGGTGGTACAGGGTGTGGGTGGTACTGGTGGTTTATGGTACGGGGAGTAGGTGGTACAGGGTGTTCCTGGTACTGGTTGTTGATGGTACTGGGTGTTGATGGTACAGGGTGTTGGTGGTACTGGTGTTTGATGGTACAGGGTGTGGGTGGTACTAGTTGTTGATGGAACAGGGTGTTGGTGTTACTGGTTGTTGATGGAAAAGGGTGTTGGTGGAACTGGTTGTTGATAGTACAGGGTGTTGGTGGTACTGGTTGTTGATAGTACAGTGAATAGGTGGTACTGGTTGTTGATGGTATAGGGTGTAGGTGGGAATGGCTGTTGAAGGTACAGGGTGTATGTGGTACAGGGTGATGATGGTACAGAATGTTGGTAATACTGGTTGTTGATGGTACAGGGTGTTGGTCGAACAAGGTGTTGATGGTATTAGTTGTTGATGGTACAGCGTGTAGGTGGTGCTGGTTGTTGATGGTACAGGGTGTTGATGGTACTGGTTGTTGATGGTACAGGGTGTAGGTGGTAAAGGGTGTTGATGGTACAGGGTGTTGATGGTACTGGTTGTTGATAGTACAGGGTGCTGATGGTACTGGTTGTTGATGGTACAGGGTTTTGTTGGTACTAGTTGTTGATGGTACAGGGTGTTGTTGGTACAGGGTGTTAATGGTACTGTTTGTTGATGGTTAAGGGTGTTGGTGGTTCTAATTGTTGATGGTACAGGGTGTTGGTGGTACTGGTTGATGATGGTACAGGGTGTTGCTGATACTGGCTGTTGATGGTACAGTATGTTGGTGGAACTGGTTGTTTAATGGAACAGGGTGTTGGTGGTATTGGATGTTGATGGTACAGGATGTAGGTGGTACAGGTTGTTGATGGAACAGGGTGTTGATGGTACTGGTTGTTGATGGTACAGGGTATAGGTGGTACTGGTTGTCGATGGAATATGGTGTTGGTGGTATCGGTTGTTGATGGTACAGGGTGTGGGTGGTACTGGTTGTTGATGGTACAGGTTGTTGGTGATAATGGTTGTTGATGGAACAGGGTGTTGATGGTACTGATTGTTGATGGCACAGGGTGTTGGTGGTACTAGTTGTTGTTGGTACAGGGTGTTGGTGGTACTGGTTGTTGATGATACTGTGTATTGGTGGTACTGGTTGTTGATGGTACAGGGTGTTGTTGGTACTGGTTGTTGGTGGTACAGGGTGTTGGTGGTACAGGGTGTTGATGGTACAGGGTGTTGGTGGTACTGGTTGTTGATAGTACAGGGTGTTGGTGGTACTGTTTTTTGATGTTACAGGGTGTAGGTGGTATTAATTGTGAATGGTACAGGGAGATGGAAGTTCTGGTTGTTGATGGTAATGGGTGTAGGTGGGAATGGTTGTTGAAGGTACAGGGTGTATGTGGTACAGGGTGATGATTGTACAGGATGTTGGTATTACTGGTTGTTGATGGTACAGGGTGTTGGTCGAACAGGGTGTTGATGGTACTAGTTTTTGATGGTACAGCGTGTAGGTGGTACTGGTTGTTGATGGTACAGGGTGTTGATGGTACTGATTGTTGATGGTACAGGGTGTTGGTGGTACTGGTTGTTTAATGGAACAGGGTGTTGGATGTTGATGGTACAGGGTGTCGGTGGTTCTGGTTGTTGATGGCACAGGGTGTTCGTGATACTGGTTGTTGATGGTACAGCGTGTTGATGGTACTGGTTGTTGATGGTACAGCGTGTTGATGGTACTCGTTGTTGATGGTACTGGGGGTTGGTGGTACTAGTTGTTGATGGTACTGGGTGTTGGTGGTACAGGGTGGTGATGGTACAGGGTGTTGTTGGTACTGGTTGATGATGGTACAGGGTATTGGTGGTACTGGTTGTTGATGGTACTGGGTGTATGTGGTACTGTTTGTTGATGGTACAGAGTGTTGGTGGTACTGGTTGTTGATTATTCAGGGTGTTGGTGGAACAGGGGGTTGATGGTTCTGGTTGTTGATGGTACAGGGTGTTGGTGGTACTGGTTGTTGACGGTACAAGGTGTTTGTGGTACTGGTTGTTGATTATACAGGGTATAGGTGGTACTGGTTGTTGATGGTATAGGGTGTTGGCAGTACTGGTTGTTGATGGTACAGGTTGCTGGTGGTACTTGTTGTTGAAGGAAAAGGGTGTTGGTGGTACTTGTTGTTAAAGGAAAAGGGTGTTGGTGGTACTGGTTGTTGAAGGTACAGTTTGTAGTTAGTACAGGGTGTGGGTGGTGCTGGTGGTTTATGGTACAGGGAGTAGGTGGTACAGGGTGTTCGTGGTACTGGTTGTTGATGGTACTGGGTATTGATGGTACAGGGTGTGGGTGGTACTGGTTGCTGATGATACAGCGAGTTGGTGTTAGTGGATGTTGATGGAACAGGGTGTTGGTGTTACTGGTTGTTGATGGAAAAGAGAGTTGGTGGAACTGATTGTTGATAGTACAGGGTGTTGGTGGTACTGGTTGTTGAGAGTACAGTGTATAGGTGGTACTGGTTGTTGATGGTACAGGTGTGTTGGTGGTGCTGGTTGTTGATTGTGCAGGGTGTAGGTGGTACAGGTTGTTGTTGGTACTAGTTGTTGATAGTACAGGGTGTTGGTGGTACTGGTTGTTGATGGTATACAGGGTGTTTGTGGTACTGGTTGTTGATGGTATACAGGGTATTAGTGGTTCTGTTTTTTTATGTTACAGGGTATAGATGGTATTAATTGTTGATGGTACAGGGTGTTGGAAGTTCTGGTTGTTGATGGTATAGAGTGTAGTTGGGAATAGTTGTTTATGGTACAGGGTGTATGTGGTACAGAGTGTTGATGGTACAGGATGTTGGTATTACTGGTTGTTGATTGTACAGTGTTGGTGGAACAGGGTGTTGATGGTAGCAGTTGTTGATGGTACAGCGTGTAGGTGGTACTAGTTGTTGATGGTACTGGTTGTTGATGGTGCAGGGTGCAGGTGGTAAAGGGTGTTGATGGTACAGGGTGTTGGTGGTACTGGTTGTTGATGGTACAGGGTGTTGACGGTACTTGTTGTTGATGGTACAGGGTGTTGTTGGTACACGGTGTTAATGGTACTGTTTGTTGATAGTGCAGGGTGTTGGTGGTTCTGGTTGTTATTGGTTCAGGGTGTTGGTGGTACTGGTTGTTGAGGGTACATGGTGTTGATGGTCCAGGTTGTTGATTGTACAGGGTGTTGGTGGTACTGGTTGTTTAATGGAACAGGGTTTTGGTGGTATTGGATGTTGATGGTACAGGGTGTCGGTGGTTGTGGTTGTTGATGGCACAGGGTGTTCGTGATACTGGTTGTTGATGGTACAGCGTGTTGATGGTACTGGTTGTTGATGGAACAGGGTGTTGGTGGAACTGGTTGTTGACAGTACAGGGTGTTGGTGGTACTGGTTGTTGATAGTACAGTGTATAGGTGGTACTGGTTGTTGATAGTACAGGGTGTTGGTGGTACTGGTTGTTGATGGTATACAGGGTGTTTGTGAAACTAGTTGTTGATGGTACAAGGTGTAGGTGGTACTGGTAGGTGGTGTAGGTGGTTGTTGATGGTACAGAGTGTTGATGGTACTGATTGTTGATGGTACATGGTGGTGGTGGTACTAGTTGTTGATGGTAGAGAGTGTTGGTGGTACTGGTTGTTGATGGTGCAGTGTGTTGGTGGTACTGGTTGTTGATGGTACAGGGTGTTTGTGGTACTGGTTGTTGATGGTACAGGGTGTAGGTGGTACAGGATGTTGATGGTACATTGTTTTGGTTGAACTGGTTGTTGATTTTACAGGGTGTTGGTGGTACAGGGTGTTGATGGTACAGGGTGTTGAAGGTACTAGTTATTGATGGTACAGTGTGTAGGTGATACTGGTTGTTGGTGGTACAGGGTGTTGGTTGTACTGGTTGTTGATGGTACAGGGTGTTGGTGGTACTGGTTGTCGATGGAATAGGGTGTTGGTGGTATCGGTTGTTGATGGTACAGGGTGTTGGTGGTACTGGTTGTTGATGGTAAAGGTTGTTGGTGATAATGGTTGTTGATGGAACAGGGTGTTGATGGTACTAATTGTTGATGGTACAGGGTGTTGGTGGTACTAGTTGTTGATGGTACAGGGTGTTGGTGGTACTGGTTGTTGATGGTACTGGGTGTTGTTGGTACTGGTTGTTGGTGGTACAGGGTGTTGGTGGTACAGGGTGTTGATGGTACAGGGTATTGGTGGTACTGGTTGTTGATAGAACAGGGTGTTGGTGGTTCTGTTTTTTGATGTTACAGGGTGTTGATGGTACTGGCTGTTGATGGTACAGGGTGTTGGTGGAACAGGGTGTTGATGGTACTAGTTGTTGATGGTACAGCGTGTAGGTGGTACTGTTTGTTGATGGTACAGGGTGTTGATGGTACTGGCTGTTGATGGTACAGGGTGTTGGTGGTACAAAGTGTTGATGGTACAGGGTGTTAGTGGTACTGGTTGTTGATGGTACTGGGTGTTGGTGGTACTGCTTGTTGATGGTACCGGGTGTTGGTGGTACTGGATGTTGATGGTGCAGGGTGTATGTGGTACAGTTTGTTGATGATACAGAGTGTTGGTGGTACTGGTTGTTGATGGTACAGGGTGTTGGTTTTACAGGGGGTTGATGGTTCTGGTTGTTGATGGTACAGGGTGTTGCTGGTACTGGTTGTAGACGGTACAAGGTGTTTGTGGTACTGGTTGTTGATGGTACAGGGTATAGGTGGTACTGGTTGTTGATGGTACAGGGTATAGGTTATCTTGAGGTTATCTTGAGATGATTTCGGGGCTTTAGTGTCCCCGCGGTCCGGTCCTCGACCAGGCCTCCACCCCCAGGAAGCAGCCCGTGACAGCTGACTAACTCCCAGGTACCTATTTACTGCTAGGTAACAGGGGCATTCAGGGTGAAAGAAACTTTGCCCATTAGTTTCTGCCTCGTGCGGGAATCGAACCCGCGCCACAGAATTACGAGTCCTGCGCGCTATCCACCAGGCTACGAGGCCCCATGGGTGGTACTGGTTCTTGAAGGAAAAGGGTGTTGGTGGTACTGGTTGTTGATAGTACAGTGTGTAGGTGGTACAGGGTGTGGGTGGTACTGGTGGTTTATGGTACGGGGAGTAGGTGGTACAGGGTGTTCCTGGTACTGGTTGTTGATGGTACTGGGTGTTGATGGTACAGGGTGTTGGTGGTACTGGTGTTTGATGGTACAGGGTGTGGGTGGTACTAGTTGTTGATGGAACAGGGTGTTGGTGTTACTGGTTGTTGATGGAAAAGGGTGTTGGTGGAACTGGTTGTTGATAGTACAGGGTGTTGGTGGTACTGGTTGTTGATAGTACAGTGAATAGGTGGTACTGGTTGTTGATGGTATAGGGTGTAGGTGGGAATGGCTGTTGAAGGTACAGGGTGTATGTGGTACAGGGTGATGATGGTACAGAATGTTGGTAATACTGGTTGTTGATGGTACAGGGTGTTGGTCGAACAAGGTGTTGATGGTATTAGTTGTTGATGGTACAGCGTGTAGGTGGTGCTGGTTGTTGATGGTACAGGGTGTTGATGGTACTGGTTGTTGATGGTACAGGGTGTAGGTGGTAAAGGGTGTTGATGGTACAGGGTGTTGATGGTACTGGTTGTTGATAGTACAGGGTGCTGATGGTACTGGTTGTTGATGGTACAGGGTTTTGTTGGTACTAGTTGTTGATGGTACAGGGTGTTGTTGGTACAGGGTGTTAATGGTACTGTTTGTTGATGGTTAAGGGTGTTGGTGGTTCTAATTGTTGATGGTACAGGGTGTTGGTGGTACTGGTTGATGATGGTACAGGGTGTTGCTGATACTGGCTGTTGATGGTACAGTATGTTGGTGGAACTGGTTGTTTAATGGAACAGGGTGTTGGTGGTATTGGATGTTGATGGTACAGGATGTAGGTGGTACAGGTTGTTGATGGAACAGGGTGTTGATGGTACTGGTTGTTGATGGTACAGGGTATAGGTGGTACTGGTTGTCGATGGAATATGGTGTTGGTGGTATCGGTTGTTGATGGTACAGGGTGTGGGTGGTACTGGTTGTTGATGGTACAGGTTGTTGGTGATAATGGTTGTTGATGGAACAGGGTGTTGATGGTACTGATTGTTGATGGCACAGGGTGTTGGTGGTACTAGTTGTTGTTGGTACAGGGTGTTGGTGGTACTGGTTGTTGATGATACTGTGTATTGGTGGTACTGGTTGTTGATGGTACAGGGTGTTGTTGGTACTGGTTGTTGGTGGTACAGGGTGTTGGTGGTACAGGGTGTTGATGGTACAGGGTGTTGGTGGTACTGGTTGTTGATAGTACAGGGTGTTGGTGGTACTGTTTTTTGATGTTACAGGGTGTAGGTGGTATTAATTGTGAATGGTACAGGGAGATGGAAGTTCTGGTTGTTGATGGTAATGGGTGTAGGTGGGAATGGTTGTTGAAGGTACAGGGTGTATGTGGTACAGGGTGATGATTGTACAGGATGTTGGTATTACTGGTTGTTGATGGTACAGGGTGTTGGTCGAACAGGGTGTTGATGGTACTAGTTTTTGATGGTACAGCGTGTAGGTGGTACTGGTTGTTGATGGTACAGGGTGTTGATGGTACTGATTGTTGATGGTACAGGGTGTTGGTGGTACTGGTTGTTTAATGGAACAGGGTGTTGGATGTTGATGGTACAGGGTGTCGGTGGTTCTGGTTGTTGATGGCACAGGGTGTTCGTGATACTGGTTGTTGATGGTACAGCGTGTTGATGGTACTGGTTGTTGATGGTACAGCGTGTTGATGGTACTCGTTGTTGATGGTACTGGGGGTTGGTGGTACTAGTTGTTGATGGTACTGGGTGTTGGTGGTACAGGGTGGTGATGGTACAGGGTGTTGTTGGTACTGGTTGATGATGGTACAGGGTATTGGTGGTACTGGTTGTTGATGGTACTGGGTGTATGTGGTACTGTTTGTTGATGGTACAGAGTGTTGGTGGTACTGGTTGTTGATTATTCAGGGTGTTGGTGGAACAGGGGGTTGATGGTTCTGGTTGTTGATGGTACAGGGTGTTGGTGGTACTGGTTGTTGACGGTACAAGGTGTTTGTGGTACTGGTTGTTGATTATACAGGGTATAGGTGGTACTGGTTGTTGATGGTATAGGGTGTTGGCAGTACTGGTTGTTGATGGTACAGGTTGCTGGTGGTACTTGTTGTTGAAGGAAAAGGGTGTTGGTGGTACTTGTTGTTAAAGGAAAAGGGTGTTGGTGGTACTGGTTGTTGAAGGTACAGTTTGTAGTTAGTACAGGGTGTGGGTGGTGCTGGTGGTTTATGGTACAGGGAGTAGGTGGTACAGGGTGTTCGTGGTACTGGTTGTTGATGGTACTGGGTATTGATGGTACAGGGTGTGGGTGGTACTGGTTGCTGATGATACAGCGAGTTGGTGTTAGTGGATGTTGATGGAACAGGGTGTTGGTGTTACTGGTTGTTGATGGAAAAGAGAGTTGGTGGAACTGATTGTTGATAGTACAGGGTGTTGGTGGTACTGGTTGTTGAGAGTACAGTGTATAGGTGGTACTGGTTGTTGATGGTACAGGTGTGTTGGTGGTGCTGGTTGTTGATTGTGCAGGGTGTAGGTGGTACAGGTTGTTGTTGGTACTAGTTGTTGATAGTACAGGGTGTTGGTGGTACTGGTTGTTGATGGTATACAGGGTGTTTGTGGTACTGGTTGTTGATGGTATACAGGGTATTAGTGGTTCTGTTTTTTTATGTTACAGGGTATAGATGGTATTAATTGTTGATGGTACAGGGTGTTGGAAGTTCTGGTTGTTGATGGTATAGAGTGTAGTTGGGAATAGTTGTTTATGGTACAGGGTGTATGTGGTACAGAGTGTTGATGGTACAGGATGTTGGTATTACTGGTTGTTGATTGTACAGTGTTGGTGGAACAGGGTGTTGATGGTAGCAGTTGTTGATGGTACAGCGTGTAGGTGGTACTAGTTGTTGATGGTACTGGTTGTTGATGGTGCAGGGTGCAGGTGGTAAAGGGTGTTGATGGTACAGGGTGTTGGTGGTACTGGTTGTTGATGGTACAGGGTGTTGACGGTACTTGTTGTTGATGGTACAGGGTGTTGTTGGTACACGGTGTTAATGGTACTGTTTGTTGATAGTGCAGGGTGTTGGTGGTTCTGGTTGTTATTGGTTCAGGGTGTTGGTGGTACTGGTTGTTGAGGGTACATGGTGTTGATGGTCCAGGTTGTTGATTGTACAGGGTGTTGGTGGTACTGGTTGTTTAATGGAACAGGGTTTTGGTGGTATTGGATGTTGATGGTACAGGGTGTCGGTGGTTGTGGTTGTTGATGGCACAGGGTGTTCGTGATACTGGTTGTTGATGGTACAGCGTGTTGATGGTACTGGTTGTTGATGGAACAGGGTGTTGGTGGAACTGGTTGTTGACAGTACAGGGTGTTGGTGGTACTGGTTGTTGATAGTACAGTGTATAGGTGGTACTGGTTGTTGATAGTACAGGGTGTTGGTGGTACTGGTTGTTGATGGTATACAGGGTGTTTGTGAAACTAGTTGTTGATGGTACAAGGTGTAGGTGGTACTGGTGGTTGAAGGTGCGGGGTGTTGATGGTACTTGTTGTTGATGGCACAGGGTGTTGATGGAACTGGTTGTTGTTGGTACAGGGTATTAGTGGTACTGGTTGTTGATAGTACAGGGTGTTGGTGGTACTGGTTGTTGATGGTATAGGGTGTTGGCAGTACTGGTTGTTGATGGTACAGGTTGCTGGTGGTACTTGTTGTTGAAGGAAAAGGGTGTTGGTGGTACTTGTTGTTAAAGGAAAAGGGTGTTGGTGGTACTGGTTGTTGAAGGTACAGTTTGTAGTTAGTACAGGGTGTGGGTGGTGCTGGTGGTTTATGGTACAGGGAGTAGGTGGTACAGGGTGTTCGTGGTACTGGTTGTTGATGGTACTGGGTATTGATGGTACAGGGTGTGGGTGGTACTGGTTGCTGATGATACAGCGTGTTGGTGTTAGTGGATGTTGATGGAACAGGGTGTTGGTGTTACTGGTTGTTGATGGAAAAGAGAGTTGGTGGAACTGATTGTTGATAGTACAGGGTGTTGGTGGTACTGGTTGTTGAGAGTACAGTGTATAGGTGGTACTGGTTGTTGATGGTACAGGTGTGTTGGTGGTGCTGGTTGTTGATTGTGCAGGGTGTAGGTGGTACAGGTTGTTGTTGGTACTAGTTGTTGATAGTACAGGGTGTTGGTGGTACTGGTTGTTGATGGTATACAGGGTGTTTGTGGTACTGGTTGTTGATGGTATACAGGGTATTAGTGGTTCTGTTTTTTTATGTTACAGGGTATAGATGGTATTAATTGTTGATGGTACAGGGTGTTGGAAGTTCTGGTTGTTGATGGTATAGAGTGTAGTTGGGAATAGTTGTTTATGGTACAGGGTGTATGTGGTACAGAGTGTTGATGGTACAGGATGTTGGTATTACTGGTTGTTGATTGTACAGTGTTGGTGGAACAGGGTGTTGATGGTAGCAGTTGTTGATGGTACAGCGTGTAGGTGGTACTAGTTGTTGATGGTACTGGTTGTTGATGGTGCAGGGTGCAGGTGGTAAAGGGTGTTGATGGTACAGGGTGTTGATGGTACTTGTTGCTGATAGTACAGGGTGCTCATGGTACTGGTTGTTGATGGTACAGGGTGTTGGTGGTACTAATTGTTGATGGTACAGGGTGTTGATGGTACTAGTTGTTGATGGTAAAGGGTGTTGTTGGTACAGGGTGTTAATGGTACTCTTTGTTGATGGTTCAGGGTGTTGGTGGTTCTGGTTGTTGATGGTACAGGGTGTTGGTGGTACTGGTTGATGATGGTACAGGGTGTTGATGGTACTGGTTGTTGAATGTACAGGGTGTTGGTGGTACTGGTTGTTTAATGGAACAGGGTTTTGGTAGTATTGGATGTTGATTGTACAGGGTGTCGGTGGTTCTGGTTGTTGATGGCACAGGGTGATCGTGATACTGGTTGTTGGTGGTACAGCGTGTTGATGGTACTGGTTGTTGATGGTACTGGGGGTTGGTGGTACAGGGTGGTGATGGTACAGGGTGTTGTTGGTACTGGTTGTTGATGGTACAGGGTGTTGGTGGTACAAAGTGTTGAGGGTACCGGGTGTTGGTGGTACTGGTTGTTGATGGTGCAGGGTGTACGTGGTACAGTTTGTTGATAGTACAAAGTGTTGGTGGTACTGGTTTTTGATGGTACAGGGTGTTGGTTGTACAGGGGGTTGATGGTTCTGGTTGTTGATAGTACAGGGTGTTGGTGGTACTGGTTGTTAACGGTACAAGGTGTTTGTGGTACTGGTTGTTGATGGTACAGGGTATATGTGGTACTGGTTGTTGATGGTACAGGGTGTTGGCAGTACTGGTTGTTGAAGGTACAAGTTGCTGGTGGTACTGGTTGTTGAAGGAAAAGGGTGTTGGTGGTACTGGTTGTTGAAGGTACAGTTTGTAGGTAGTACAGGGAGATTGTGGTGCTGGAGGTTTATAGTACAGGGAGTAGGTGGAACAGGGTGTTCGTGGTACTGGTTGTTGATGGTACTGGGTATTGATGGTACAAGGAGTGGGTGGTACTGGTTGTTGATGGTACAGGGTGTTGGTGTTAGTGGTTGCTGATGGAACAGGGTGTTGGTGTTACTGGTTGTTGATGGAAAAGGGTGTTGGTGGAACTGGTTGTTGATAGTACAGGGTGTTGGTGGTACTGGTTGTTGATAGTACAGTGTATAGGTGGAACTGGTTGTTGATAGTGCAGGTTTGTTGGTGGTGCTGGTTGTTGATTGTACAGGGTGTAGGTGGTACAGGTTGTTGTTAGTATTGGTTGTTGATAGTAGAGGGTGTTGGTGGTACTGGTTTTTTAAGGTACAGGGTGGTAGTGGTACTGGTTATTGATGGTATACAGGGTGTTAGTGGTACTGTTTTTTGATGTTACAGGGTCTAGGTGGTATTTATTGTTGATGGTACAGGGTGTTGGTAGTTCTGGTTGTTGATGGTATAGGGTGTAGGTGGGAATAGTTGTTTATGGTACAGGGTGTATGTGGTACAGGGTGTTGATGGTACAGGATGTTGGTATTACTGGTTGTTGATGGTACAGGGTGTTGATGGTACAGGATGTTGGTATTACTGGTTGTTGATGGTACAGCGTGTAGGTGGTACTGGTTGTTGATGGTACAGGGTGTTGATGGTACTGGTTGTTGAGGGTACAGGGTGTAGGTGGTAAAGGGTGTTGATGGTACAGGGTGTTGATGGTACTGGTTGTTGATAGTACAGGGTGCCGATGGTACTGGTTGTAGATGGTACAGGGTGTTGGTGGTACTGGTTGTTGATGGTACAGGGTGTTGACGGTACTTGTTGTTGATGGTACAGGGTGTTGTTGGTACACGGTGTTAATGGTACTGTTTGTTGATAGTGCAGGGTGTTGGTGGTTCTGGTTGTTATTGGTTCAGGGTGTTGGTGGTACTGGTTGTTGAGGGTACATGGTGTTGATGGTCTAGGTTGTTGATTGTACAGGGTGTTGGTGGTACTGGTTGTTTAATGGAACAGGGTTTTGGTGGTATTGGATGTTGATGGTACAGGGTGTCGGTGGTTGTGGTTGTTGATGGCACAGGGTGTTCGTGATACTGGTTGTTGATGGTACAGCGTGTTGATGGTACTGGTTGTTGATGGAACAGGGTGTTGGTGGAACTGGTTGTTGACAGTACAGGGTGTTGGTGGTACTGGTTGTTGATAGTACAGTGTATAGGTGGTACTGGTTGTTGATAGTACAGGGTGTTGGTGGTACTGGTTGTTGATGGTATACAGGGTGTTTGTGAAACTAGTTGTTGATGGTACAAGGTGTAGGTGGTACTGGTGGTTGAAGGTGCGGGGTGTTGATGGTACTTGTTGTTGATGGCACAGGGTGTTGATGGAACTGGTTGTTGTTGGTACAGGGTATTAGTGGTACTGGTTGTTGATAGTACAGGGTGTTGGTGGTACTGGTTGTTGATGGTATAGGGTGTTGGCAGTACTGGTTGTTGATGGTACAGGTTGCTGGTGGTACTTGTTGTTGAAGGAAAAGGGTGTTGGTGGTACTTGTTGTTAAAGGAAAAGGGTGTTGGTGGTACTGGTTGTTGAAGGTACAGTTTGTAGTTAGTACAGGGTGTGGGTGGTGCTGGTGGTTTATGGTACAGGGAGTAGGTGGTACAGGGTGTTCGTGGTACTGGTTGTTGATGGTACTGGGTATTGATGGTACAGGGTGTGGGTGGTACTGGTTGCTGATGATACAGCGTGTTGGTGTTAGTGGATGTTGATGGAACAGGGTTTTGGTGTTACTGGTTGTTGATGGAAAAGAGAGTTGGTGGAACTGATTGTTGATAGTACAGGGTGTTGGTGGTACTGGTTGTTGAGAGTACAGTGTATAGGTGGTACTGGTTGTTGATGGTACAGGTGTGTTGGTGGTGCTGGTTGTTGATTGTGCAGGGTGTAGGTGGTACAGGTTGTTGTTGGTACTAGTTGTTGATAGTACAGGGTGTTGGTGGTACTGGTTGTTGATGGTATACAGGGTGTTTGTGGTACTGGTTGTTGATGGTATACAGGGTATTAGTGGTTCTGTTTTTTTATGTTACAGGGTATAGATGGTATTAATTGTTGATGGTACAGGGTGTTGGAAGTTCTGGTTGTTGATGGTATAGAATGTAGTTGGGAATAGTTGTTTATGGTACAGGGTGTATGTGGTACAGAGTGTTGATGGTACAGGATGTTGGTATTACTGGTTGTTGATTGTACAGTGTTGGTGGAACAGGGTGTTGATGGTAGCAGTTGTTGATGGTACAGCGTGTAGGTGGTACTAGTTGTTGATGGTACTGGTTGTTGATGGTGCAGGGTGCAGGTGGTAAAGGGTGTTGATGGTACAGGGTGTTGATGGTACTTGTTGCTGATAGTACAGGGTGCTCATGGTACTGGTTGTTGATGGTACAGGGTGTTGGTGGTACTAATTGTTGATGGTACAGGGTGTTGATGGTACTAGTTGTTGATGGTAAAGGGTGTTGTTGGTACAGGGTGTTAATGGTACTCTTTGTTGATGGTTCAGGGTGTTGGTGGTTCTGGTTGTTGATGGTACAGGGTGTTGGTGGTACTGGTTGATGATGGTACAGAGTGTTGATGGTACTGGTTGTTGAATGTACAGGGTGTTGGTGGTACTGGTTGTTTAATGGAACAGGGTTTTGGTAGTATTGGATGTTGATTGTACAGGGTGTCGGTGGTTCTGGTTGTTGATGGCACAGGGTGATCGTGATACTGGTTGTTGGTGGTACTGGTTGTTGATGGTACAGGGTATATGTGGTACTGGTTGTTGATGGTACAGGGTGTTGGCAGTACTGGTTGTTGAAGGTACAAGTTGCTGGTGGTACTGGTTGTTGAAGGAAAAGGGTGTTGGTGGTACTGGTTGTTGAAGGTACAGTTTGTAGGTAGTACAGGGAGATTGTGGTGCTGGAGGTTTATAGTACAGGGAGTAGGTGGAACAGGGTGTTCGTGGTACTGGTTGTTGATGGTACTGGGTATTGATGGTACAAGGAGTGGGTGGTACTGGTTGTTGATGGTACAGGGTGTTGGTGTTAGTGGTTGCTGATGGAACAGGGTGTTGGTGTTACTGGTTGTTGATGGAAAAGGGTGTTGGTGGAACTGGTTGTTGATAGTACAGGGTGTTGGTGGTACTGGTTGTTGATAGTACAGTGTATAGGTGGAACTGGTTGTTGATAGTGCAGGTTTGTTGGTGGTGCTGGTTGTTGATTGTACAGGGTGTAGGTGGTACAGGTTGTTGTTAGTATTGGTTGTTGATAGTAGAGGGTGTTGGTGGTACTGGTTTTTTAAGGTACAGGGTGGTAGTGGTACTGGTTATTGATGGTAAACAGGGTGTTAGTGGTACTGTTTTTTGATGTTACAGGGTCTAGGTGGTATTTATTGTTGATGGTACAGGGTGTTGGTAGTTCTGGTTGTTGATGGTATAGGGTGTAGGTGGGAATAGTTGTTTATGGTACAGGGTGTATGTGGTACAGGGTGTTGATGGTACAGGATGTTGGTATTACTGGTTGTTGATGGTACAGGGTGTTGATGGTACAGGATGTTGGTATTACTGGTTGTTGATGGTACAGCGTGTAGGTGGTACTGGTTGTTGATGGTACAGGGTGTTGATGGTACTGGTTGTTGAGGGTACAGGGTGTAGGTGGTAAAGGGTGTTGATGGTACAGGGTGTTGATGGTACTGGTTGTTGATAGTACAGGGTGCCGATGGTACTGGTTGTAGATGGTACAGGGTGTTGGTGGTACTGGTTGTTGATGGTACAGGGTGTTGACGGTACTTGTTGTTGATGGTACAGGGTGTTGTTGGTACACGGTGTTAATGGTACTGTTTGTTGATAGTGCAGGGTGTTGGTGGTTCTGGTTGTTATTGGTTCAGGGTGTTGGTGGTACTGGTTGTTGAGGGTACATGGTGTTGATGGTCCAGGTTGTTGATTGTACAGGGTGTTGGTGGTACTGGTTGTTTAATGGAACAGGGTTTTGGTGGTATTGGATGTTGATGGTACAGGGTGTCGGTGGTTGTGGTTGTTGATGGCACAGGGTGTTCGTGATACTGGTTGTTGATGGTACAGCGTGTTGATGGTACTGGTTGTTGATGGAACAGGGTGTTGGTGGAACTGGTTGTTGACAGTACAGGGTGTTGGTGGTACTGGTTGTTGATAGTACAGTGTATAGGTGGTACTGGTTGTTGATAGTACAGGGTGTTGGTGGTACTGGTTGTTGATGGTATACAGGGTGTTTGTGAAACTAGTTGTTGATGGTACAAGGTGTAGGTGGTACTGGTGGTTGAAGGTGCGGGGTGTTGATGGTACTTGTTGTTGATGGCACAGGGTGTTGATGGAACTGGTTGTTGTTGGTACAGGGTATTAGTGGTACTGGTTGTTGATAGTACAGGGTGTTGGTGGTACTGGTTGTTGATGGTATAGGGTGTTGGCAGTACTGGTTGTTGATGGTACAGGTTGCTGGTGGTACTTGTTGTTGAAGGAAAAGGGTGTTGGTGGTACTTGTTGTTAAAGGAAAAGGGTGTTGGTGGTACTGGTTGTTGAAGGTACAGTTTGTAGTTAGTACAGGGTGTGGGTGGTGCTGGTGGTTTATGGTACAGGGAGTAGGTGGTACAGGGTGTTCGTGGTACTGGTTGTTGATGGTACTGGGTATTGATGGTACAGGGTGTGGGTGGTACTGGTTGCTGATGATACAGCGTGTTGGTGTTAGTGGATGTTGATGGAACAGGGTGTTGGTGTTACTGGTTGTTGATGGAAAAGAGAGTTGGTGGAACTGATTGTTGATAGTACAGGGTGTTGGTGGTACTGGTTGTTGAGAGTACAGTGTATAGGTGGTACTGGTTGTTGATGGTACAGGTGTGTTGGTGGTGCTGGTTGTTGATTGTGCAGGGTGTAGGTGGTACAGGTTGTTGTTGGTACTAGTTGTTGATAGTACAGGGTGTTGGTGGTACTGGTTGTTGATGGTATACAGGGTGTTTGTGGTACTGGTTGTTGATGGTATACAGGGTATTAGTGGTTCTGTTTTTTTATGTTACAGGGTATAGATGGTATTAATTGTTGATGGTACAGGGTGTTGGAAGTTCTGGTTGTTGATGGTATAGAGTGTAGTTGGGAATAGTTGTTTATGGTACAGGGTGTATGTGGTACAGAGTGTTGATGGTACAGGATGTTGGTATTACTGGTTGTTGATTGTACAGTGTTGGTGGAACAGGGTGTTGATGGTAGCAGTTGTTGATGGTACAGCGTGTAGGTGGTACTAGTTGTTGATGGTACTGGTTGTTGATGGTGCAGGGTGCAGGTGGTAAAGGGTGTTGATGGTACAGGGTGTTGATGGTACTTGTTGCTGATAGTACAGGGTGCTCATGGTACTGGTTGTTGATGGTACAGGGTGTTGGTGGTACTAATTGTTGATGGTACAGGGTGTTGATGGTACTAGTTGTTGATGGTAAAGGGTGTTGTTGGTACAGGGTGTTAATGGTACTCTTTGTTGATGGTTCAGGGTGTTGGTGGTTCTGGTTGTTGATGGTACAGGGTGTTGGTGGTACTGGTTAATGATGGTACAGGGTGTTGATGGTACTGGTTGTTGAATGTACAGGGTGTTGGTGGTACTGGTTGTTTAATGGAACAGGGTTTTGGTAGTATTGGATGTTGATTGTACAGGGTGTCGGTGGTTCTGGTTGTTGATGGCACAGGGTGATCGTGATACTGGTTGTTGGTGGTACAGCGTGTTGATGGTACTGGTTGTTGATGGTACTGGGGGTTGGTGGTACAGGGTGGTGATGGTACAGGGTGTTGTTGGTACTGGTTGTTGATGGTACAGGGTGTTGGTGGTACAAAGTGTTGAGGGTACCGGGTGTTGGTGGTACTGGTTGTTGATGGTGCAGGGTGTACGTGGTACAGTTTGTTGATAGTACAAAGTGTTGGTGGTACTGGTTTTTGATGGTACAGGGTGTTGGTTGTACAGGGGGTTGATGGTTCTGGTTGTTGATAGTACAGGGTGTTGGTGGTACTGGTTGTTAACGGTACAAGGTGTTTGTGGTACTGGTTGTTGATGGTACAGGGTATATGTGGTACTGGTTGTTGATGGTACAGGGTGTTGGCAGTACTGGTTGTTGAAGGTACAAGTTGCTGGTGGTACTGGTTGTTGAAGGAAAAGGGTGCTGGTGGTACTGGTTGTTGAAGGTACAGTTTGTAGGTAGTACAGGGAGATTGTGGTGCTGGAGGTTTATAGTACAGGGAGTAGGTGGAACAGGGTGTTCGTGGTACTGGTTGTTGATGGTACTGGGTATTGATGGTACAAGGAGTGGGTGGTACTGGTTGTTGATGGTACAGGGTGTTGGTGTTAGTGGTTGCTGATGGAACAGGGTGTTGGTGTTACTGGTTGTTGATGGAAAAGGGTGTTGGTGGAACTGGTTGTTGATAGTACAGGGTGTTGGTGGTACTGGTTGTTGATAGTACAGTGTATAGGTGGAACTGGTTGTTGATAGTGCAGGTTTGTTGGTGGTGCTGGTTGTTGATTGTACAGGGTGTAGGTGGTACAGGTTGTTGTTAGTATTGGTTGTTGATAGTAGAGGGTGTTGGTGGTACTGGTTTTTTAAGGTACAGGGTGGTAGTGGTACTGGTTATTGATGGTATACAGGGTGTTAGTGGTACTGTTTTTTGATGTTACAGGGTCTAGGTGGTATTTATTGTTGATGGTACAGGGTGTTGGTAGTTCTGGTTGTTGATGGTATAGGGTGTAGGTGGGAATAGTTGTTTATGGTACAGGGTGTATGTGGTACAGGGTGTTGATGGTACAGGATGTTGGTATTACTGGTTGTTGATGGTACAGGGTGTTGATGGTACAGGATGTTGGTATTACTGGTTGTTGATGGTACAGCGTGTAGGTGGTACTGGTTGTTGATGGTACAGGGTGTTGATGGTACTGGTTGTTGAGGGTACAGGGTGTAGGTGGTAAAGGGTGTTGATGGTACAGGGTGTTGATGGTACTGGTTGTTGATAGTACAGGGTGCCGATGGTACTGGTTGTAGATGGTACAGGGTGTTGGTGGTACTGGTTGTTGATGGTACAGGGTGTTGACGGTACTTGTTGTTGATGGTACAGGGTGTTGTTGGTACACGGTGTTAATGGTACTGTTTGTTGATAGTGCAGGGTGTTGGTGGTTCTGGTTGTTATTGGTTCAGGGTGTTGGTGGTACTGGTTGTTGAGGGTACATGGTGTTGATGGTCCAGGTTGTTGATTGTACAGGGTGTTGGTGGTACTGGTTGTTTAATGGAACAGGGTTTTGGTGGTATTGGATGTTGATGGTACAGGGTGTCGGTGGTTGTGGTTGTTGATGGCACAGGGTGTTCGTGATACTGGTTGTTGATGGTACAGCGTGTTGATGGTACTGGTTGTTGATGGAACAGGGTGTTGGTGGAACTGGTTGTTGACAGTACAGGGTGTTGGTGGTACTGGTTGTTGATAGTACAGTGTATAGGTGGTACTGGTTGTTGATAGTACAGGGTGTTGGTGGTACTGGTTGTTGATGGTATACAGGGTGTTTGTGAAACTAGTTGTTGATGGTACAAGGTGTAGGTGGTACTGGTGGTTGATGGTGCGGGGTGTTGATGGTACTTGTTGTTGATGGCACAGGGTGTTGATGGAACTGGTTGTTGTTGGTACAGGGTATTAGTGGTACTGGTTGTTGATAGTACAGGGTGTTGGTGGTACTGGTTGTTGATGGAACCGGGTGTTGGTGGTACTTGTTGCTCATAGTACAGGATGTAGGTGGTACTGGTTGTTGATGGTATACAGGGTGTTTGTGGAACTAGTTGTTGATGGTACAGGGTGTAGGTGGTACTGGTGGTTGATGGTACAGGGTGTTGATGGTACTGGTTGATACCTGGTTGATACCTGGTTGATGGGGTTCTGGGAGTTCTTCTACTCCCCAAGCCCGGCCCGAGGCCAGGCTTGACTTGTGAGAGTTTGGTCCACCAGGCTGTTACTTGGAGCGGCCCGCAGGCCCACATACCCACCACAGCCTGGTTGGTCCGGCACTCCTTGGAGGAATAAATCTAGTTTCCTCTTGAAAATGTCCACGGTTGTTCCGGCAATATTTCTTATGCTTGCCTGGAGGACGTTGAACAACCGCGGACCTCTGATGTTTATACAGTGTTCTCTGATTGTGCCTATGGCACCTCTGCTCTTCACTGGTTCTATTCTACATTTTCTTCCATATCGTTTACTCCAGTACGTTGTTATTTTACTGTGTAGATTTGGTACTTGGCCCTCCAGTATCTTCCAGGTGTATATTATTTGATATCTCTCTCGTCTTCTTTCTAGTGAGTACATTTGGAGGGCTTTGAGACGATCCCAATAACTTAGGTGTTTTATTGCGTCTATGCGTGCCGTATATGTTCTCTGTATTCCCTCTATTTCAGCAATCTCTCTTCAATATTCACTTCTGAAGGGGGAAGTGAGTACTGAACAATACTCAAGACGGGACAACACAAGTGACTTGAAGAGTACAACCATTGTGATGGGATCCCTGGATTTGAAAGTTCTCGTAATCCGTAGCCGTAGTGTTACTCACTCCTGTACAAGCCGAATGGAATCTAGTCTTACAGATATAACATTCAATTCCCGTTACCTTCGTCTTTAAGAAGTTGTTACAGTGGCCACAAATTTGTTTATTTACTCCCATATTGCCTTGTTTTGTTGTATATATCTATATATTTATAATATTATATGTATATTGTATATTTGTAACAATATATATGTATATATATATGTTTAATATTTATAATATTATATGTATACCGTATATTTGTAATATTATGTATGTTATTTTGTTCAAACTTTATGGCAGGTACTTAGCGTAGGTAGCGAGGCTGGTCCCCGGTCAGTACAGGTGACCTCTTGTGGCCCAGGTTGATGTCACCAGTTTCCAGTTACCCGATTTATAACCGCTGATGCCGCCTCTTGCCACTATTTTATATTTGTAGTATTCTATATTTATAATATTCACTTCCAACTTATATGTTGTTGTGATACCCGTTCCACATCATTGTTCCACGAATCACCGTTCACTATTTTTTTGTTTTTTTCCTAATACACGCATGTACACAAAGCCTCGTTCACTGGCTCACACGTGGTCTCCCGTTTATTCTCTATTTAACACAAAGTTCTATTGTTAATGACTATTTTCAATTTTCAAGCGGGTCACTATGCACTTTGTTATGTCTGTAATCAGTAATCCACGGCAGTAGTCCTACGAATCCCTGTTAATGTCACGATTTTAACGGAGCGCGCACGGTACGTCTACCCCCTCCCTCGACTCGACTCTACTTTTTAAATTACTGGTTGTTGATTGTACAGGGTGTTGGTGGTACTGGTTGTTGATTATATACAGGGTGTTTGTGGTACTGGTTGTTGATGGTACTGGGTATTGGTAATACTGGTTGTTGATGGTACAAGGTTTATGTGGTACAGAGTGTTTGTGGTACTGGTTGTTGATAGTACAAGGTATTGGTGGTACTGGTTGTTGATGATTCAGGGTGTAGGTGGTACTGGTTGTTGATGGTACTGAGTGTTGTTGGTACTGGTTGTTGATGGTACAGGGTGTAGGTGGAACAGGGTGATGATGGTACAGGGTGTTGGTGGTACTGGTTTTTGATGGAACAGGGTGTTGGTGGTACTGATTGTTGATGGTATAGGGTCTAGGTGGTACAGGGTGTTGATGGTACAGGGTGTTGGTGGTACTGGTTGTTGATTTTACAGGGTGTTGGTGGTACAGAGTGTTGATGGTACAGGGTGTTGATGGTACTGGTTGTTGATGGTACAGGGTGTAGGAGTTATTGGTTGTTGGTGGTACAGGGTGTTGGTGGTACTGGTTGTTGATGGTACAGAGTGTAGGTGGTACAGCGGGTTGAGGGTACAGGACGTAGGTGGTACTTGTTATTGTGGTACAGGGTGTTGATGGTACTGGTTGTTGATGGTACAGGGTGTTGGTGGTATTGGTTGTTGGTGGTACAGGGAATTGGTGATAATGGTTGTTGATTGTACAGGGTGTCGATTGTACTGATTGTTGATGGAACAGGGTGTTGGTGGTATTATTTGTTGATGGTACAGGGTGTTGGTGGTACTGGTTGCCGGTGGTACAGGGTATTGGTGATAATGGTTGTTGATGGTACAGGGTGTTGATGGTACTGATTGTTGATGGTACAATGTGCTGGTGGTACTAGTTGTTGATGGTACAGGGTGTTGGTGGTACTGGTTGTTGATGGTTATGTATGTTGGTGGTACTGGTTGTTGTTGGTACAGGGTGTTGTTGGTACTGGTTGTTGATGGTACAGGGTGTTGGTGGTACAGGGGGTTGATGGTACAGGGTGTTGGTGGTACTGGTTGTTGATGGTACAGAGTGTTGGTGGTACTGGTTGTTGACGGTACAGGGTGTTTGTGGAACAGGTTGTTGATGGTACAGGGTGTAGATGGTACTGGTTTTTGATGGTACATGGTGTTGGTGGTACTGGTTCTTGATGGTACAGGTTGCTGGTGGTACTGGTTGTTGAAGGAAAAGGGTGTTGGTGGTACTGGTTGTTGATGGTAAAGTGTGTAGGTGGTACAGGGTGTGGGTGGTGCTGGTGGTTTATGGTACAGGGTGTAGGTGGTACAGGGTGCTCGTGGTACTGGTTGTTGATGGTACTGGGTGTTTATGATACAGGGCGTTGGTGGTACTGGTTGTTGATATTACAGGTTGTTGGTGTTACTGGTTGTTGATGGAACAGGGCGTAGGTGGTACAGGTTGTTGTTGGTACTGGTTGTTGATAGTACAATGTGTTGGTGGTACTGGTTGTTGAAGGAACAGGGTGTTAGTGGTACTAGTTGTTCATAGTACAGGATGAAGGTGGTACTGGTTGTTGATGGTACAGGGTGTTAGTGGTACTGGTTGTTTATGGTATACAGGGTGTTTGTGGTACTAGTTGTTGATAGAACAGGGTGTAGGTGGTACTGGTGGTTGATGGTACGGGGTGTAAGTTATAAAGTGTGTTGATGGTAAAGGGTGATGATGGTACTGGTTGCTGATGATACTGGTTGTTGGTGGTACAGGGTGTTGATGGTACTGGTTGTTGATGGTACAGGGTGTTGGTGGTACTGGTTGTTGATGGAACCGGGTGTTGGTGGTACTAGTTATTCATAGTACAGTATGTAGGTAGTACTGGTTGTTATTGGTACAGGGTGTTTGTGGTAATGGTTGTTGAAGGTACAGGGCATTGGTGGTACTGGTTGTTGATGGTACAGGGAGTAGGTGATACTAGTTGTTGATGGTACAGTGTGTAGGTGGTACAGGGCGTTGATGGTACAGGGTGTTGGTGGTACTGGTTGTTGATGGTACAGGGTGTTGGTGGTACTGGTTGATGTTGATGGTACAGGGTACTAGTGGTACTCTTTGTTGATAGTACAGGATGTTGTTGGTACTGGTGGTTGATGGTACAGGGTGTTGATGGTAATGGTTGTTGATGGTACAGGGTGTACTGGGAACAGGGTGATGATGGTACAGGGTGTTGGTGGTACTGGTTGTTGATAGTACAGTGAATAGGTGGTACTGGTTGTTGATGGTATAGGGTGTAGGTGGGAATGGCTGTTGAAGGTACAGGGTGTATGTGGTACAGGGTGATGATGGTACAGAATGTTGGTAATACTGGTTGTTGATGGTACAGGGTGTTGGTCGAACAAGGTGTTGATGGTATTAGTTGTTGATGGTACAGCGTGTAGGTGGTGCTGGTTGTTGATGGTACAGGGTGTTGATGGTACTGGTTGTTGATGGTACAGGGTGTAGGTGGTAAAGGGTGTTGATGGTACAGGGTGTTGATGGTACTGGTTGTTGATAGTACAGGGTGCTGATGGTACTGGTTGTTGATGGTACAGGGTTTTGTTGGTACTAGTTGTTGATGGTACAGGGTGTTGTTGGTACAGGGTGTTAATGGTACTGTTTGTTGATGGTTAAGGGTGTTGGTGGTTCTAATTGTTGATGGTACAGGGTGTTGGTGGTACTGGTTGATGATGGTACAGGGTGTTGCTGATACTGGCTGTTGATGGTACAGTATGTTGGTGGAACTGGTTGTTTAATGGAACAGGGTGTTGGTGGTATTGGATGTTGATGGTACAGGATGTAGGTGGTACAGGTTGTTGATGGAACAGGGTGTTGATGGTACTGGTTGTTGATGGTACAGGGTATAGGTGGTACTGGTTGCCGATGGAATATGGTGTTGGTGGTATCGGTTGTTGATGGTACAGGGTGTGGGTGGTACTGGTTGTTGATGGTACAGGTTGTTGGTGATAATGGTTGTTGATGGAACAGGGTGTTGATGGTACTGATTGTTGATGGCACAGGGTGTTGGTGGTACTAGTTGTTGTTGGTACAGGGTGTTGGTGGTACTGGTTGTTGATGATACTGTGTATTGGTGGTACTGGTTGTTGATGGTACAGGGTGTTGTTGGCACTGGTTGTTGGTGGTACAGGGTGTTGGTGGTACAGGGTGTTGATGGTACAGGGTGTTGGTGGTACTGGTTGTTGATAGTACAGGGTGTTGGTGGTACTGTTTTTTGATGTTACAGGGTGTAGGTGGTATTAATTGTGAATGGTACAGGGAAATGGAAGTTCTGGTTGTTGATGGTAATGGGTGTAGGTGGGAATGGTTGTTGAAGGTACAGGGTGTATGTGGTACAGGGTGATGATTGTACAGGATGTTGGTATTACTGGTTGTTGATGGTACAGGGTGTTGGTCGAACAGGGTGTTGATGGTACTAGTTTTTGATGGTACAGCGTGTAGGTGGTACTGGTTGTTGATGGTACAGGGTGTTGATGGTACTGATTGTTGATGGTACAGGGTGTTGGTGGTACTGGTTGTTTAATGGAACAGGGTGTTGGATGTTGATGGTACAGGGTGTCGGTGGTTCTGGTTGTTGATGGCACAGGGTGTTCGTGATACTGGTTGTTGATGGTACAGCGTGTTGATGGTACTGGTTGTTGATGGTACAGCGTGTTGATGGTACTCGTTGTTGATGGTACTGGGGGTTGGTGGTACTAGTTGTTGATGGTACTGGGTGTTGGTGGTACAGGGTGGTGATGGTACAGGGTGTTGTTGGTACTGGTTGATGATGGTACAGGGTATTGGTGGTACTGGTTGTTGATGGTACTGGGTGTATGTGGTACTGTTTGTTGATGGTACAGAGTGTTGGTGGTACTGGTTGTTGATTATTCAGGGTGTTGGTGGAACAGGGGGTTGATGGTTCTGGTTGTTGATGGTACAGGGTGTTGGTGGTACTGGTTGTTGACGGTACAAGGTGTTTGTGGTACTGGTTGTTGATTATACAGGGTATAGGTGGTACTGGTTGTTGATGGTATAGGGTGTTGGCAGTACTGGTTGTTGATGGTACAGGTTGCTGGTGGTACTTGTTGTTGAAGGAAAAGGGTGTTGGTGGTACTTGTTGTTAAAGGAAAAGGGTGTTGGTGGTACTGGTTGTTGAAGGTACAGTTTGTAGTTAGTACAGGGTGTGGGTGGTGCTGGTGGTTTATGGTACAGGGAGTAGGTGGTACAGGGTGTTCGTGGTACTGGTTGTTGATGGTACTGGGTATTGATGGTACAGGGTGTGGGTGGTACTGGTTGCTGATGATACAGCGTGTTGGTGTTAGTGGATGTTGATGGAACAGGGTGTTGGTGTTACTGGTTGTTGATGGAAAAGAGAGTTGGTGGAACTGATTGTTGATAGTACAGGGTGTTGGTGGTACTGGTTGTTGAGAGTACAGTGTATAGGTGGTACTGGTTGTTGATGGTACAGGTGTGTTGGTGGTGCTGGTTGTTGATTGTGCAGGGTGTAGGTGGTACAGGTTGTTGTTGGTACTAGTTGTTGATAGTACAGGGTGTTGGTGGTACTGGTTGTTGATGGTATACAGGGTGTTTGTGGTACTGGTTGTTGATGGTATACAGGGTATTAGTGGTTCTGTTTTTTTATGTTACAGGGTATAGATGGTATTAATTGTTGATGGTACAGGGTGTTGGAAGTTCTGGTTGTTGATGGTATAGAGTGTAGTTGGGAATAGTTGTTTATGGTACAGGGTGTATGTGGTACAGAGTGTTGATGGTACAGGATGTTGGTATTACTGGTTGTTGATTGTACAGTGTTGGTGGAACAGGGTGTTGATGGTAGCAGTTGTTGATGGTACAGCGTGTAGGTGGTACTAGTTGTTGATGGTACTGGTTGTTGATGGTGCAGGGTGCAGGTGGTAAAGGGTGTTGATGGTACAGGGTGTTGATGGTACTTGTTGCTGATAGTACAGGGTGCTCATGGTACTGGTTGTTGATGGTACAGGGTGTTGGTGGTACTAATTGTTGATGGTACAGGGTGTTGATGGTACTAGTTGTTGATGGTAAAGGGTGTTGTTGGTACAGGGTGTTAATGGTACTCTTTGTTGATGGTTCAGGGTGTTGGTGGTTCTGGTTGTTGATGGTACAGGGTGTTGGTGGTACTGGTTGATGATGGTACAGGGTGTTGATGGTACTGGTTGTTGAATGTACAGGGTGTTGGTGGTACTGGTTGTTTAATGGAACAGGGTTTTGGTAGTATTGGATGTTGATTGTACAGGGTGTCGGTGGTTCTGGTTGTTGATGGCACAGGGTGATCGTGATACTGGTTGTTGGTGGTACAGCGTGTTGATGGTACTGGTTGTTGATGGTACTGGGGGTTGGTGGTACAGGGTGGTGATGGTACAGGGTGTTGTTGGTACTGGTTGTTGATGGTACAGGGTGTTGGTGGTACAAAGTGTTGAGGGTACCGGGTGTTGGTGGTACTGGTTGTTGATGGTGCAGGGTGTACGTGGTACAGTTTGTTGATAGTACAAAGTGTTGGTGGTACTGGTTTTTGATGGTACAGGGTGTTGGTTGTACAGGGGGTTGATGGTTCTGGTTGTTGATAGTAAAGGGTGTTGGTGGTACTGGTTGTTAACGGTACAAGGTGTTTGTGGTACTGGTTGTTGATGGTACAGGGTATATGTGGTACTGGTTGTTGATGGTACAGGGTGTTGGCAGTACTGGTTGTTGAAGGTACAAGTTGCTGGTGGTACTGGTTGTTGAAGGAAAAGGGTGTTGGTGGTACTGGTTGTTGAAGGTACAGTTTGTAGGTAGTACAGGGAGATTGTGGTGCTGGAGGTTTATAGTACAGGGAGTAGGTGGAACAGGGTGTTCGTGGTACTGGTTGTTGATGGTACTGGGTATTGATGGTACAAGGAGTGGGTGGTACTGGTTGTTGATGGTACAGGGTGTTGGTGTTAGTGGTTGCTGATGGAACAGGGTGTTGGTGTTACTGGTTGTTGATGGAAAAGGGTGTTGGTGGAACTGGTTGTTGATAGTACAGGGTGTTGGTGGTACTGGTTGTTGATAGTACAGTGTATAGGTGGAACTGGTTGTTGATAGTGCAGGTTTGTTGGTGGTGCTGGTTGTTGATTGTACAGGGTGTAGGTGGTACAGGTTGTTGTTAGTATTGGTTGTTGATAGTAGAGGGTGTTGGTGGTACTGGTTTTTTAAGGTACAGGGTGGTAGTGGTACTGGTTATTGATGGTATACAGGGTGTTAGTGGTACTGTTTTTTGATGTTACAGGGTCTAGGTGGTATTTATTGTTGATGGTACAGGGTGTTGGTAGTTCTGGTTGTTGATGGTATAGGGTGTAGGTGGGAATAGTTGTTTATGGTACAGGGTGTATGTGGTACAGGGTGTTGATGGTACAGGATGTTGGTATTACTGGTTGTTGATGGTACAGGGTGTTGATGGTACAGGATGTTGGTATTACTGGTTGTTGATGGTACAGCGTGTAGGTGGTACTGGTTGTTGATGGTACAGGGTGTTGATGGTACTGGTTGTTGAGGGTACAGGGTGTAGGTGGTAAAGGGTGTTGATGGTACAGGGTGTTGATGGTACTGGTTGTTGATAGTACAGGGTGCCGATGGTACTGGTTGTAGATGGTACAGGGTGTTGGTGGTACTGGTTGTTGATGGTACAGGGTGTTGACGGTACTTGTTGTTGATGGTACAGGGTGTTGTTGGTACACGGTGTTAATGGTACTGTTTGTTGATAGTGCAGGGTGTTGGTGGTTCTGGTTGTTATTGGTTCAGGGTGTTGGTGGTACTGGTTGTTGAGGGTACATGGTGTTGATGGTCCAGGTTGTTGATTGTACAGGGTGTTGGTGGTACTGGTTGTTTAATGGAACAGGGTTTTGGTGGTATTGGATGTTGATGGTACAGGGTGTCGGTGGTTGTGGTTGTTGATGGCACAGGGTGTTCGTGATACTGGTTGTTGATGGTACAGCGTGTTGATGGTACTGGTTGTTGATGGAACAGGGTGTTGGTGGAACTGGTTGTTGACAGTACAGGGTGTTGGTGGTACTGGTTGTTGATAGTACAGTGTATAGGTGGTACTGGTTGTTGATAGTACAGGGTGTTGGTGGTACTGGTTGTTGATGGTATACAGGGTGTTTGTGAAACTAGTTGTTGATGGTACAAGGTGTAGGTGGTACTGGTGGTTGAAGGTGCGGGGTGTTGATGGTACTTGTTGTTGATGGCACAGGGTGTTGATGGAACTGGTTGTTGTTGGTACAGGGTATTAGTGGTACTGGTTGTTGATAGTACAGGGTGTTGGTGGTACTGGTTGTTGATGGTATAGGGTGTTGGCAGTACTGGTTGTTGATGGTACAGGTTGCTGGTGGTACTTGTTGTTGAAGGAAAAGGGTGTTGGTGGTACTTGTTGTTAAAGGAAAAGGGTGTTGGTGGTACTGGTTGTTGAAGGTACAGTTTGTAGTTAGTACAGGGTGTGGGTGGTGCTGGTGGTTTATGGTACAGGGAGTAGGTGGTACAGGGTGTTCGTGGTACTGGTTGTTGATGGTACTGGGTATTGATGGTACAGGGTGTGGGTGGTACTGGTTGCTGATGATACAGCGTGTTGGTGTTAGTGGATGTTGATGGAACAGGGTGTTGGTGTTACTGGTTGTTGATGGAAAAGAGAGTTGGTGGAACTGATTGTTGATAGTACAGGGTGTTGGTGGTACTGGTTGTTGAGAGTACAGTGTATAGGTGGTACTGGTTGTTGATGGTACAGGTGTGTTGGTGGTGCTGGTTGTTGATTGTGCAGGGTGTAGGTGGTACAGGTTGTTGTTGGTACTAGTTGTTGATAGTACAGGGTGTTGGTGGTACTGGTTGTTGATGGTATACAGGGTGTTTGTGGTACTGGTTGTTGATGGTATACAGGGTATTAGTGGTTCTGTTTTTTTATGTTACAGGGTATAGATGGTATTAATTGTTGATGGTACAGGGTGTTGGAAGTTCTGGTTGTTGATGGTATAGAGTGTAGTTGGGAATAGTTGTTTATGGTACAGGGTGTATGTGGTACAGAGTGTTGATGGTACAGGATGTTGGTATTACTGGTTGTTGATTGTACAGTGTTGGTGGAACAGGGTGTTGATGGTAGCAGTTGTTGATGGTACAGCGTGTAGGTGGTACTAGTTGTTGATGGTACTGGTTGTTGATGGTGCAGGGTGCAGGTGGTAAAGGGTGTTGATGGTACAGGGTGTTGATGGTACTTGTTGCTGATAGTACAGGGTGCTCATGGTACTGGTTGTTGATGGTACAGGGTGTTGGTGGTACTAATTGTTGATGGTACAGGGTGTTGATGGTACTAGTTGTTGATGGTAAAGGGTGTTGTTGGTACAGGGTGTTAATGGTACTCTTTGTTGATGGTTCAGGGTGTTGGTGGTTCTGGTTGTTGATGGTACAGGGTGTTGGTGGTACTGGTTGATGATGGTACAGGGTGTTGATGGTACTGGTTGTTGAATGTACAGGGTGTTGGTGGTACTGGTTGTTTAATGGAACAGGGTTTTGGTAGTATTGGATGTTGATTGTACAGGGTGTCGGTGGTTCTGGTTGTTGATGGCACAGGGTGATCGTGATACTGGTTGTTGGTGGTACAGCGTGTTGATGGTACTGGTTGTTGATGGTACTGGGGGTTGGTGGTACAGGGTGGTGATGGTACAGGGTGTTGTTGGTACTGGTTGTTGATGGTACAGGGTGTTGGTGGTACAAAGTGTTGAGGGTACCGGGTGTTGGTGGTACTGGTTGTTGATGGTGCAGGGTGTACGTGGTACAGTTTGTTGATAGTACAAAGTGTTGGTGGTACTGGTTTTTGATGGTACAGGGTGTTGGTTGTACAGGGGGTTGATGGTTCTGGTTGTTGATAGTAAAGGGTGTTGGTGGTACTGGTTGTTAACGGTACAAGGTGTTTGTGGTACTGGTTGTTGATGGTACAGGGTATATGTGGTACTGGTTGTTGATGGTACAGGGTGTTGGCAGTACTGGTTGTTGAAGGTACAAGTTGCTGGTGGTACTGGTTGTTGAAGGAAAAGGGTGTTGGTGGTACTGGTTGTTGAAGGTACAGTTTGTAGGTAGTACAGGGAGATTGTGGTGCTGGAGGTTTATAGTACAGGGAGTAGGTGGAACAGGGTGTTCGTGGTACTGGTTGTTGATGGTACTGGGTATTGATGGTACAAGGAGTGGGTGGTACTGGTTGTTGATGGTACAGGGTGTTGGTGTTAGTGGTTGCTGATGGAACAGGGTGTTGGTGTTACTGGTTGTTGATGGAAAAGGGTGTTGGTGGAACTGGTTGTTGATAGTACAGGGTGTTGGTGGTACTGGTTGTTGATAGTACAGTGTATAGGTGGAACTGGTTGTTGATAGTGCAGGTTTGTTGGTGGTGCTGGTTGTTGATTGTACAGGGTGTAGGTGGTACAGGTTGTTGTTAGTATTGGTTGTTGATAGTAGAGGGTGTTGGTGGTACTGGTTTTTTAAGGTACAGGGTGGTAGTGGTACTGGTTATTGATGGTATACAGGGTGTTAGTGGTACTGTTTTTTGATGTTACAGGGTCTAGGTGGTATTTATTGTTGATGGTACAGGGTGTTGGTAGTTCTGGTTGTTGATGGTATAGGGTGTAGGTGGGAATAGTTGTTTATGGTACAGGGTGTATGTGGTACAGGGTGTTGATGGTACAGGATGTTGGTATTACTGGTTGTTGATGGTACAGGGTGTTGATGGTACAGGATGTTGGTATTACTGGTTGTTGATGGTACAGCGTGTAGGTGGTACTGGTTGTTGATGGTACAGGGTGTTGATGGTACTGGTTGTTGAGGGTACAGGGTGTAGGTGGTAAAGGGTGTTGATGGTACAGGGTGTTGATGGTACTGGTTGTTGATAGTACAGGGTGCCGATGGTACTGGTTGTAGATGGTACAGGGTGTTGGTGGTACTGGTTGTTGATGGTACAGGGTGTTGACGGTACTTGTTGTTGATGGTACAGGGTGTTGTTGGTACACGGTGTTAATGGTACTGTTTGTTGATAGTGCAGGGTGTTGGTGGTTCTGGTTGTTATTGGTTCAGGGTGTTGGTGGTACTGGTTGTTGAGGGTACATGGTGTTGATGGTCCAGGTTGTTGATTGTACAGGGTGTTGGTGGTACTGGTTGTTTAATGGAACAGGGTTTTGGTGGTATTGGATGTTGATGGTACAGGGTGTCGGTGGTTGTGGTTGTTGATGGCACAGGGTGTTCGTGATACTGGTTGTTGATGGTACAGCGTGTTGATGGTACTGGTTGTTGATGGAACAGGGTGTTGGTGGAACTGGTTGTTGACAGTACAGGGTGTTGGTGGTACTGGTTGTTGATAGTACAGTGTATAGGTGGTACTGGTTGTTGATAGTACAGGGTGTTGGTGGTACTGGTTGTTGATGGTATACAGGGTGTTTGTGAAACTAGTTGTTGATGGTACAAGGTGTAGGTGGTACTGGTGGTTGAAGGTGCGGGGTGTTGATGGTACTTGTTGTTGATGGCACAGGGTGTTGATGGAACTGGTTGTTGTTGGTACAGGGTATTAGTGGTACTGGTTGTTGATAGTACAGGGTGTTGGTGGTACTGGTTGTTGATGGTATAGGGTGTTGGCAGTACTGGTTGTTGATGGTACAGGTTGCTGGTGGTACTTGTTGTTGAAGGAAAAGGGTGTTGGTGGTACTTGTTGTTAAAGGAAAAGGGTGTTGGTGGTACTGGTTGTTGAAGGTACAGTTTGTAGTTAGTACAGGGTGTGGGTGGTGCTGGTGGTTTATGGTACAGGGAGTAGGTGGTACAGGGTGTTCGTGGTACTGGTTGTTGATGGTACTGGGTATTGATGGTACAGGGTGTGGGTGGTACTGGTTGCTGATGATACAGCGTGTTGGTGTTAGTGGATGTTGATGGAACAGGGTGTTGGTGTTACTGGTTGTTGATGGAAAAGAGAGTTGGTGGAACTGATTGTTGATAGTACAGGGTGTTGGTGGTACTGGTTGTTGAGAGTACAGTGTATAGGTGGTACTGGTTGTTGATGGTACAGGTGTGTTGGTGGTGCTGGTTGTTGATTGTGCAGGGTGTAGGTGGTACAGGTTGTTGTTGGTACTAGTTGTTGATAGTACAGGGTGTTGGTGGTACTGGTTGTTGATGGTATACAGGGTGTTTGTGGTACTGGTTGTTGATGGTATACAGGGTATTAGTGGTTCTGTTTTTTTATGTTACAGGGTATAGATGGTATTAATTGTTGATGGTACAGGGTGTTGGAAGTTCTGGTTGTTGATGGTATAGAGTGTAGTTGGGAATAGTTGTTTATGGTACAGGGTGTATGCGGTACAGAGTGTTGATGGTACAGGATGTTGGTATTACTGGTTGTTGATTGTACAGTGTTGGTGGAACAGGGTGTTGATGGTAGCAGTTGTTGATGGTACAGCGTGTAGGTGGTACTAGTTGTTGATGGTACTGGTTGTTGATGGTGCAGGGTGCAGGTGGTAAAGGGTGTTGATGGTACAGGGTGTTGATGGTACTTGTTGCTGATAGTACAGGGTGCTCATGGTACTGGTTGTTGATGGTACAGGGTGTTGGTGGTACTAATTGTTGATGGTACAGGGTGTTGATGGTACTAGTTGTTGATGGTAAAGGGTGTTGTTGGTACAGGGTGTTAATGGTACTCTTTGTTGATGGTTCAGGGTGTTGGTGGTTCTGGTTGTTGATGGTACAGGGTGTTGGTGGTACTGGTTGATGATGGTACAGGGTGTTGATGGTACTGGTTGTTGAATGTACAGGGTGTTGGTGGTACTGGTTGTTTAATGGAACAGGGTTTTGGTAGTATTGGATGTTGATTGTACAGGGTGTCGGTGGTTCTGGTTGTTGATGGCACAGGGTGATCGTGATACTGGTTGTTGGTGGTACTGGTTGTTGATGGTACAGGGTATATGTGGTACTGGTTGTTGATGGTACAGGGTGTTGGCAGTACTGGTTGTTGAAGGTACAAGTTGCTGGTGGTACTGGTTGTTGAAGGAAAAGGGTGTTGGTGGTACTGGTTGTTGAAGGTACAGTTTGTAGGTAGTACAGGGAGATTGTGGTGCTGGAGGTTTATAGTACAGGGAGTAGGTGGAACAGGGTGTTCGTGGTACTGGTTGTTGATGGTACTGGGTATTGATGGTACAAGGAGTGGGTGGTACTGGTTGTTGATGGTACAGGGTGTTGGTGTTAGTGGTTGCTGATGGAACAGGGTGTTGGTGTTACTGGTTGTTGATGGAAAAGGGTGTTGGTGGAACTGGTTGTTGATAGTACAGGGTGTTGGTGGTACTGGTTGTTGATAGTACAGTGTATAGGTGGAACTGGTTGTTGATAGTGCAGGTTTGTTGGTGGTGCTGGTTGTTGATTGTACAGGGTGTAGGTGGTACAGGTTGTTGTTAGTATTGGTTGTTGATAGTAGAGGGTGTTGGTGGTACTGGTTTTTTAAGGTACAGGGTGGTAGTGGTACTGGTTATTGATGGTATACAGGGTGTTAGTGGTACTGTTTTTTGATGTTACAGGGTCTAGGTGGTATTTATTGTTGATGGTACAGGGTGTTGGTAGTTCTGGTTGTTGATGGTATAGGGTGTAGGTGGGAATAGTTGTTTATGGTACAGGGTGTATGTGGTACAGGGTGTTGATGGTACAGGATGTTGGTATTACTGGTTGTTGATGGTACAGGGTGTTGATGGTACAGGATGTTGGTATTACTGGTTGTTGATGGTACAGCGTGTAGGTGGTACTGGTTGTTGATGGTACAGGGTGTTGATGGTACTGGTTGTTGAGGGTACAGGGTGTAGGTGGTAAAGGGTGTTGATGGTACAGGGTGTTGATGGTACTGGTTGTTGATAGTACAGGGTGCCGATGGTACTGGTTGTAGATGGTACAGGGTGTTGGTGGTACTGGTTGTTGATGGTACAGGGTGTTGACGGTACTTGTTGTTGATGGTACAGGGTGTTGTTGGTACACGGTGTTAATGGTGCTGTTTGTTGATAGTGCAGGGTGTTGGTGGTTCTGGTTGTTATTGGTTCAGGGTGTTGGTGGTACTGGTTGTTGAGGGTACATGGTGTTGATGGTCCAGGTTGTTGATTGTACAGGGTGTTGGTGGTACTGGTTGTTTAATGGAACAGGGTTTTGGTGGTATTGGATGTTGATGGTACAGGGTGTCGGTGGTTGTGGTTGTTGATGGCACAGGGTGTTCGTGATACTGGTTGTTGATGGTACAGCGTGTTGATGGTACTGGTTGTTGATGGAACAGGGTGTTGGTGGAACTGGTTGTTGACAGTACAGGGTGTTGGTGGTACTGGTTGTTGATAGTACAGTGTATAGGTGGTACTGGTTGTTGATAGTACAGGGTGTTGGTGGTACTGGTTGTTGATGGTATACAGGGTGTTTGTGAAACTAGTTGTTGATGGTACAAGGTGTAGGTGGTACTAGTGGTTGAAGGTGCGGGGTGTTGATGGTACTTGTTGTTGATGGCACAGGGTGTTGATGGAACTGGTTGTTGTTGGTACAGGGTATTAGTGGTACTGGTTGTTGATAGTACAGGGTGTTGGTGGTACTGGTTGTTGATGGTATAGGGTGTTGGCAGTACTGGTTGTTGATGGTACAGGTTGCTGGTGGTACTTGTTGTTGAAGGAAAAGGGTGTTGGTGGTACTTGTTGTTAAAGGAAAAGGGTGTTGGTGGTACTGGTTGTTGAAGGTACAGTTTGTAGTTAGTACAGGGTGTGGGTGGTGCTGGTGGTTTATGGTACAGGGAGTAGGTGGTACAGGGTGTTCGTGGTACTGGTTGTTGATGGTACTGGGTATTGATGGTACAGGGTGTGGGTGGTACTGGTTGCTGATGATACAGCGTGTTGGTGTTAGTGGATGTTGATGGAACAGGGTGTTGGTGTTACTGGTTGTTGATGGAAAAGAGAGTTGGTGGAACTGATTGTTGATAGTACAGGGTGTTGGTGGTACTGGTTGTTGAGAGTACAGTGTATAGGTGGTACTGGTTGTTGATGGTACAGGTGTGTTGGTGGTGCTGGTTGTTGATTGTGCAGGTGTAGGTGGTACAGGTTGTTGTTGTACTAGTTGTTGATAGTACAGGGTGTTGGTGGTACTGGTTGTTGATGGTATACAGGGTGTTTGTGGTACTGGTTGTTGATGGTATACAGGGTATTAGTGGTTCTGTTTTTTTATGTTACAGGGTATAGATGGTATTAATTGTTGATGGTACAGGGTGTTGGAAGTTCTGGTTGTTGATGGTATAGAGTGTAGTTGGGAATAGTTGTTTATGGTACAGGGTGTATGTGGTACAGAGTGTTGATGGTACAGGATGTTGGTATTACTGGTTGTTGATTGTACAGTGTTGGTGGAACAGGGTGTTGATGGTAGCAGTTGTTGATGGTACAGCGTGTAGGTGGTACTAGTTGTTGATGGTACTGGTTGTTGATGGTGCAGGGTGCAGGTGGTAAAGGGTGTTGATGGTACAGGGTGTTGATGGTACTTGTTGCTGATAGTACAGGGTGCTCATGGTACTGGTTGTTGATGGTACAGGGTGTTGGTGGTACTAATTGTTGATGGTACAGGGTGTTGATGGTACTAGTTGTTGATGGTAAAGGGTGTTGTTGGTACAGGGTGTTAATGGTACTCTTTGTTGATGGTTCAGGGTGTTGGTGGTTCTGGTTGTTGATGGTACAGGGTGTTGGTGGTACTGGTTAATGATGGTACAGGGTGTTGATGGTACTGGTTGTTGAATGTACAGGGTGTTGGTGGTACTGGTTGTTTAATGGAACAGGGTTTTGGTAGTATTGGATGTTGATTGTACAGGGTGTCGGTGGTTCTGGTTGTTGATGGCACAGGGTGATCGTGATACTGGTTGTTGGTGGTACAGCGTGTTGATGGTACTGGTTGTTGATGGTACTGGGGGTTGGTGGTACAGGGTGGTGATGGTACAGGGTGTTGTTGGTACTGGTTGTTGATGGTACAGGGTGTTGGTGGTACAAAGTGTTGAGGGTACCGGGTGTTGGTGGTACTGGTTGTTGATGGTGCAGGGTGTACGTGGTACAGTTTGTTGATAGTACAAAGTGTTGGTGGTACTGGTTTTGATGGTACAGGGTGTTGGTTGTACAGGGGGTTGATGGTTCTGGTTGTTGATAGTACAGGGTGTTGGTGGTACTGGTTGTTAACGGTACAAGGTGTTTGTGGTACTGGTTGTTGATGGTACAGGGTTATATGTGGTACTGGTTGTTGATGGTACAGGGTGTTGGCAGTACTGGTTGTTGAAGGTACAAGTTGCTGGTGGTACTGGTTGTTGAAGGAAACGGGTGTTGGTGGTACTGGTTGTTGAAGGTACAGTTTGTAGGTAGTACAGGGAGATTGTGGTGCTGGAGGTTTATAGTACAGGGAGTAGGTGGAAACAGGGTGTTCGTGGTACTGGTTGTTGATGGTACTGGGTATTGATGGTACAAGGAGTGGGTGGTACTGGTTGTTGATGGTACAGGGTGTTGGTGTTAGTGGTTGCTGATGGAACAGGGTGTTGGTGTTACTGGTTGTTGATGGAAAAGGGTGTTTGGTGGAACTGGTTGTTGATAGTACAGGGTGTTGGTGGTACTGGTTGTTGATAGTACAGTGTATAGGTGGAACTGGTTGTTGATAGTGCAGGTTTGTTGGTGGTGCTGGTTGTTGATTGTACAGGGTGTAGGTGGTACAGGTTGTTGTTAGTATTGGTTGTTGATAGTAGAGGGTGTTGGTGGTACTGGTTTTTTAAGGTACAGGGTGGTAGTGGTACTGGTTATTGATGGTATACAGGGTGTTAGTGGTACTGTTTTTTGATGTTACAGGGTCTAGGTGGTATTTATTGTTGATGGTACAGGGTGTTGGTAGTTCTGGTTGTTGATGGTATAGGGTGTAGGTGGGAATAGTTGTTTATGGTACAGGGTGTATGTGGTACAGGGTGTTGATGGTACAGGATGTTGGTATTACTGGTTGTTGATGGTACAGGGTGTTGATGGTACAGGATGTTGGTATTACTGGTTGTTGATGGTACAGCGTGTAGGTGGTACTGGTTGTTGATGGTACAGGGTGTTGATGGTACTGGTTGTTGAGGGTACAGGGTGTAGGTGGTAAAGGGTGTTGATGGTACAGGGTGTTGATGGTACTGGTTGTTGATAGTACAGGGTGCCGATGGTACTGGTTGTAGATGGTACAGGGTGTTGGTGGTACTGGTTGTTGATGGTACAGGGTGTTGACGGTACTTGTTGTTGATGGTACAGGGTGTTGTTGGTACACGGTGTTAATGGTACTGTTTGTTGATAGTGCAGGGTGTTGGTGGTTCTGGTTGTTATTGGTTCAGGGTGTTGGTGGTACTGGTTGTTGAGGGTACATGGTGTTGATGGTCCAGGTTGTTGATTGTACAGGGTGTTGGTGGTACTGGTTGTTTAATGGAACAGGGTTTTGGTGGTATTGGATGTTGATGGTACAGGGTGTCGGTGGTTGTGGTTGTTGATGGCACAGGGTGTTCGTGATACTGGTTGTTGATGGTACAGCGTGTTGATGGTACTGGTTGTTGATGGAACAGGGTGTTGGTGGAACTGGTTGTTGACAGTACAGGGTGTTGGTGGTACTGGTTGTTGATAGTACAGTGTATAGGTGGTACTGGTTGTTGATAGTACAGGGTGTTGGTGGTACTGGTTGTTGATGGTATACAGGGTGTTTGTGAAACTAGTTGTTGATGGTACAAGGTGTAGGTGGTACTGGTGGTTGATGGTGCGGGGTGTTGATGGTACTTGTTGTTGATGGCACAGGGTGTTGATGGAACTGGTTGTTGTTGGTACAGGGTATTAGTGGTACTGGTTGTTGATAGTACAGGGTGTTGGTGGTACTGGTTGTTGATGGAACCGGGTGTTGGTGGTACTTGTTGCTCATAGTACAGGATGTAGGTGGTACTGGTTGTTGATGGTATACAGGGTGTTTGTGGAACTAGTTGTTGATGGTACAGGGTGTAGGTGGTACTGGTGGTTGATGGTACAGGGTGTTGATGGTACTGGTTGATACCTGGTTGATACCTGGTTGATGGGGTTCTGGGAGTTCTTCTACTCCCCAAGCCCGGCCCGAGGCCAGGCTTGACTTGTGAGAGTTTGGTCCACCAGGCTGTTACTTGGAGCGGCCCGCAGGCCCACATACCCACCACAGCCTGGTTGGTCCGGCACTCCTTGGAGGAATAAATCTAGTTTCCTCTTGAAATGTCCACGGTTGTTCCGGCAATATTTCTTATGCTTGCCTGGAGGACGTTGAACAACCGCGGACCTCTGATGTTTATACAGTGTTCTCTGATTGTGGCCTATGGCACCTCTGCTCTTCACTGGTTCTATTCTACATTTTCTTCCATATCGTTTACTCCAGTACGTTGTTATTTTACTGTGTAGATTTGGTACTTGGCCCTCCAGTATCTTCCAGGTGTATATTATTTGATATCTCTCTCGTCTTCTTTCTAGTGAGTACATTTGGAGGGCTTTGAGACGATCCCAATAACTTAGGTGTTTTATTGCGTCTATGCGTGCCGTATATGTTCTCTGTATTCCCTCTATTTCAGCAATCTCTCTTCAATATTCACTTCTGAAGGGGGAAGTGAGTACTGAACAGTACTCAAGACGGGACAACACAAGTGACTTGAAGAGTACAACCATTGTGATGGGATCCCTGGATTTGAAAGTTCTCGTAATCCGTAGCCGTAGTGTTACTCACTCCTGTACAAGCCGAATGGAATCTAGTCTTACAGATATAACATTCAATTCCCGTTACCTTCGTCTTTAAGAAGTTGTTACAGTGGCCACAAATTTGTTTATTTACTCCCATATTGCCTTGTTTTGTTGTATATATCTATATATTTATAATATTATATGTATATTGTATATTTGTAACAATATATATGTATATATATATGTTTAATATTTATAATATTATATGTATACCGTATATTTGTAATATTATGTATGTTATTTTGTTCAAACTTTATGGCAGGTACTTAGCGTAGGTAGCGAGGCTGGTCCCCGGTCAGTACAGGTGACCTCTTGTGGCCCAGGTTGATGTCACCAGTTTCCAGTTACCCGATTTATAACCGCTGATGCCGCCTCTTGCCACTATTTTATATTTGTAGTATTCTATATTTATAATATTCACTTCCAACTTATATGTTGTTGTGATACCCGTTCCACATCATTGTTCCACGAATCACCGTTCACTATTTTTTTGTTTTTTTCCTAATACACGCATGTACACAAAGCCTCGTTCACTGGCTCACACGTGGTCTCCCGTTTATTCTCTATTTAACACAAAGTTCTATTGTTAATGACTATTTTCAATTTTCAAGCGGGTCACTATGCACTTTGTTATGTCTGTAATCAGTAATCCACGGCAGTAGTCCTACGAATCCCTGTTAATGTCACGATTTTAACGGAGCGCGCACGGTACGTCTACCCCCTCCCTCGACTCGACTCTACTTTTAAATTACTGGTTGTTGATTGTACAGGGTGTTGGTGGTACTGGTTGTTGATTATATACAGGGTGTTTGTGGTACTGGTTGTTGATGGTACTGGGTATTGGTAATACTGGTTGTTGATGGTACAAGGTTTATGTGGTACAGAGTGTTTGTGGTACTGGTTGTTGATAGTACAAGGTATTGGTGGTACTGGTTGTTGATGATTCAGGGTGTAGGTGGTACTGGTTGTTGATGGTACTGAGTGTTGTTGGTACTGGTTGTTGATGGTACAGGGTGTAGGTGGAACAGGGTGATGATGGTACAGGGTGTTGGTGGTACTGGTTTTTGATGGAACAGGGTGTTGGTGGTACTGATTGTTGATGGTATAGGGTCTAGGTGGTACAGGGTGTTGATGGTACAGGGTGTTGGTGGTACTGGTTGTTGATTTTAAAGGGTGTTGGTGGTACAGAGTGTTGATGGTACAGGGTGTTGATGGTACTGGTTGTTGATGGTACAGGTGTAGGAGTTATTGGTTGTTGGTGGTACAGGGTGTTGGTGGTACTGGTTGTTGATGGTACAGAGTGTAGGTGGTACAGCGGGTTGAGGGTACAGGACGTAGGTGGTACTTGTTATTGTGGTACAGGGTGTTGATGGTACTGGTTGTTGATGGTACAGGGTGTTGGTGGTATTGGTTGTTGGTGGTACAGGGAATTGGTGATAATGGTTGTTGATTGTACAGGGTGTCGATTGTACTGATTGTTGATGGAACAGGGTGTTGGTGGTATTATTTTGTTGATGGTACAGGGTGTTGGTGGTACTGGTTGCCGGTGGTACAGGGTATTGGTGATAATGGTTGTTGATGGTACAGGGTGTTGATGGTACTGATTGTTGATGGTACAGTGTGCTGGTGGTACTAGTTGTTGATGGTACAGGGTGTTGGTGGTACTGGTTGTTGATGGTTATGTATGTTGGTGGTACAGGGGGTTGATGGTACAGGGTGTTGGTGGTACTGGTTGTTGATGGTACAGAGTGTTGGTGGTACTGGTTGTTGACGGTACAGGGTGGTTTGTGGAACAGGTTGTTGATGGTACAGGGTGTAGATGGTACTGGTTTTGATGGTACATGGTGTTGGTGGTACTGGTTCTTGATGGTACAGGTTGCTGGTGGTACTGGTTGTTGAAGGAAAAGGGTGTTGGTGGTACTGGTTGTTGATGGTAAAGTGTGTAGGTGGTACAGGGTGTGGGTGGTGCTGGTGGTTTATGGTACAGGGTGTAGGTGGTACAGGGTGCTCGTGGTACTGGTTGTTGATGGTACTGGGTGTTTATGATACAGGGCGTTGGTGGTACTGGTTGTTGATATTACAGGTTGTTGGTGTTACTGGTTGTTGATGGAACAGGGCGTAGGTGGTACAGGTTGTTGTTGGTACTGGTTGTTGATAGTACAATGTGTTGGTGGTACTGGTTGTTGAAGGAACAGGGTGTTAGTGGTACTAGTTGTTCATAGTACAGGATGAAGGTGGTACTGGTTGTTGATGGTACAGGGTGTTAGTGGTACTGGTTGTTTATGGTATACAGGGTGTTTGTGGTACTAGTTGTTGATAGAACAGGGTGTAGGTGGTACTGGTGGTTGATGGTACGGGGTGTAAGTTATAAAGTGTGTTGATGGTAAAGGGGTGATGATGGTACTGGTTGCTGATGATACTGGTTGTTGGTGGTACAGGGTGTTGATGGTACTGGTTGTTGATGGTACAGGGTGTTGGTGGTACTGGTTGTTGATGGAACCGGGTGTTGGTGGTACTAGTTGTTCATAGTACAGTATGTAGGTAGTACTGGTTGTTATTGGTACAGGGTGTTTGTGGTAATGGTTGTTGAAGGTACAGGGCATTGGTGGTACTGGTTGTTGATGGTACAGGGAGTAGGTGATACTAGTTGTTGATGGTACAGTGTGTAGGTGGTACAGGGCGTTGATGGTACAGGGTGTTGGTGGTACTGGTTGTTGATGGTACAGGGTGTTGGTGGTACTGGTTGATGTTGATGGTACAGGGTACTAGTGGTACTCTTTGTTGATAGTACAGGATGTTGTTGGTACTGGTGGTTGATGGTACAGGGTGTTGATGGTAATGGTTGTTGATGGTACAGGGTGTACTGGGAACAGGGTGATGATGGTACAGGGTGTTGGTGGTACTGGTTGTTGATAGTACAGTGAATAGGTGGTACTGGTTGTTGATGGTATAGGGTGTAGGTGGGAATGGCTGTTGAAGGTACAGGGTGTATGTGGTACAGGGTGATGATGGTACAGAATGTTGGTAATACTGGTTGTTGATGGTACAGGGTGTTGGTCGAACAAGGTGTTGATGGTATTAGTTGTTGATGGTACAGCGTGTAGGTGGTGCTGGTTGTTGATGGTACAGGGTGTTGATGGTACTGGTTGTTGATGGTACAGGGTGTAGGTGGTAAAGGGTGTTGATGGTACAGGGTGTTGATGGTACTGGTTGTTGATAGTACAGGGTGCTGATGGTACTGGTTGTTGATGGTACAGGGTTTTGTTGGTACTAGTTGTTGATGGTACAGGGTGTTGTTGGTACAGGGTGTTAATGGTACTATTTGTTGATGGTTAAGGGTGTTGGTGGTTCTAATTGTTGATGGTACAGGGTGTTGGTGGTACTGGTTGATGATGGTACAGGGTGTTGCTGATACTGGCTGTTGATGGTACAGTATGTTGGTGGAACTGGTTGTTTAATGGAACAGGGTGTTGGTGGTATTGGATGTTGATGGTACAGGATGTAGGTGGTACAGGTTGTTGATGGAACAGGGTGTTGATGGTACTGGTTGTTGATGGTACAGGGTATAGGTGGTACTGGTTGTCGATGGAATATGGTGTTGGTGGTATCGGTTGTTGATGGTACAGGGTGTGGGTGGTACTGGTTGTTGATGGTACAGGTTGTTGGTGATAATGGTTGTTGATGGAACAGGGTGTTGATGGTACTGATTGTTGATGGCACAGGGTGTTGGTGGTACTAGTTGTTGTTGGTACAGGGTGTTGGTGGTACTGGTTGTTGATGATACTGTGTATTGGTGGTACTGGTTGTTGATGGTACAGGGTGTTGTTGGTACTGGTTGTTGGTGGTACAGGGTGTTGGTGGTACAGGGTGTTGATGGTACAGGGTGTTTGTGGTACTGGTTGTTGATAGTACAGGGTGTTGGTGGTACTGTTTTTTGATGTTACAGGGTGTAGGTGGTATTAATTGTGAATGGTACAGGGAGATGGAAGTTCTGGTTGTTGATGGTAATGGGTGTAGGTGGGAATGGTTGTTGAAGGTACAGGGTGTATGTGGTACAGGGTGATGATTGTACAGGATGTTGGTATTACTGGTTGTTGATGGTACAGGGTGTTGGTCGAACAGGGTGTTGATGGTACTAGTTTTTGATGGTACAGCGTGTAGGTGGTACTGGTTGTTGATGGTACAGGGGTGTTGATGGTACTGATTGTTGATGGTACAGGGTGTTGGTGGTACTGGTTGTTAATGGAACAGGGTGTTGGATGTTGATGGTACAGGGTGTCGGTGGTTCTGGTTGTTGATGGCACAGGGTGTTCGTGATACTGGTTGTTGATGGTACAGCGTGTTGATGGTACTGGTTGTTGATGGTACAGCGTGTTGATGGTACTCGTTGTTGATGGTACTGGGGGTTGGTGGTACTAGTTGTTGATGGTACTGGGTGTTGGTGGTACAGGGTGGTGATGGTACAGGGTGTTGTTGGTACTGGTTGATGATGGTACAGGGTATTGGTGGTACTGGTTGTTGATGGTACTGGGTGTATGTGGTACTGTTTGTTGATGGTACAGAGTGTTGGTGGTACTGGTTGTTGATTATTCAGGGTGTTGGTGGAACAGGGGGTTGATGGTTCTGGTTGTTGATGGTACAGGGTGTTGGTGGTACTGGTTGTTGACGGTACAAGGTGTTTGTGGTACTGGTTGTTGATTATACAGGGTATAGGTGGTACTGGTTGTTGATGGTATAGGGTGTTGGCAGTACTGGTTGTTGATGGTACAGGTTGCTGGTGGTACTTGTTGTTGAAGGAAAAGGGTGTTGGTGGTACTTGTTGTTAAAGGAAAAGGGTGTTGGTGGTACTGGTTGTTGAAGGTACAGTTTGTAGTTAGTACAGGGTGTGGGTGGTGCTGGTGGTTTATGGTACAGGGAGTAGGTGGTACAGGGTGTTCGTGGTACTGGTTGTTGATGGTACTGGGTATTGATGGTACAGGGTGTGGGTGGTACTGGTTGCTGATGATACAGCGTGTTGGTGTTAGTGGATGTTGATGGAACAGGGTGTTGGTGTTACTGGTTGTTGATGGAAAAGAGAGTTGGTGGAACTGATTGTTGATAGTACAGGGTGTTGGTGGAACTGGTTGTTGATGGTACAGGGTGTTGATGGTACTAGTTGTTGATGGTACAGGGTGTTGTTGGTACAGGGTGTTAATGGTACTGTTTGTAGATGGTTCAGGGTTTCGGTGGTTCTGGTTGTTGATGGTACAGGGTGTTGGTGGTACTGGTTGTTGATGGTAAATGGTGTAAATGGTACAGGGTGTTGGTGGTACTGGTTGATGATGGTACCGGGTGTTGATGGTACTGGTTGTCGATTGTACAGGGTGTTGGTGGTACTGGTTGTTTAATGGAACAGGGTTTTAGTGGTATTGGATGTTGATGGTACAGGGTGTCGGTGGTTCTGGTTGATGATGGCACAGGGTGTTCGTGATACTGGTTGTTAATGGTACAGGGTGTTGATGGTACTGGTTGTTGATGGTACAGGGTGTTGGTGGTACTGGTTGTTGATTATATACAGGGTGTTTCTGGTACTGGTTGTTGATGGTACAGGGTATTGGTAATACTGGTTGTTGATGGTACAAGGTGTATGTGAAACAGGGTGTTTGTGGTACTGGTTGATGATAGTACAGGGTGTTGGTGGTACTGGTTGTTGATGATTCAGGTGTAGGTGGTACTGGTTGTTGATGGTACAGAGTGTTGGTGGTACTGGTTGTTGATGGTACAGGGTGTAGGTGGAACAGGGTGATGATGGTACAGAGTGTTGGTGGTACTGGTTTTGATGGAACAGGGTGTTGGTGGTACTGGTTGTTGATGGTACAGGGTGTAGGTGGTACAGGGTGTTGATGGTACTGGTTGTTGATGGTACAGAGTGTAGGTGATATTGGTTGTTGGTGGTACAGAGTGTTGGTGGTACTGGTTGTTGATGGTACAGGGTGTAGGTGGTTGAGCGTGTTGAGGGTACAGGATGTATGTGGTACATGTTATTGATGGTACAGGGTGTTGATGGTACTGGTTGTTGATGGTACAGGGTGTTGGTGGTATTATTTGTTGATGGTACAGGGTGTTGGTGGTACTGGTTGTTGGTGGTAGAGGGTATTGGTGAAAATTGTTGTTGATGGTACAGGGTGTTGATGGTACAGGGTGTTGATGGTACTGATTGTTGATGTTACAGTGTGTTGGTGGTACTAGTTGTTGATGGTACAGGATGTTGTTGGTGCTGGTTTTTGATAGTACAGGGTGTTAGTGGTACTAGTTGTTCATAGTGTTCAACAACTAGTTCAACAGGGTGTTGGTGGAACTGGTTATTGATAGTACAGAGTTTTGGTGGTACTGGTTGTTGATAGTACAGTGCGTTGGTTGTACTGGTTGTTAATGGTAAAGGTGTGTTGATGGTGCTGGTTGTTGATTGTACAGGTTGTTGGTACTGGTTGTTGATGGAACAGGGTGTTAGTGGTACTAGTTGTTCATAGTACAGGTTGTTGGTACTGGTTGTTGATGGAACAGGGTGTTAGTGGTACTAGTTGTTCATAGTACAGGATGTAGGTGGTACTGGTTGTTGATGGTACAGGGTGTTAGTGGTACTGGTTGTTGATGGTATACAGGGTGTTTGTGGTACTAGTTGTTGATAGAACAGGGTGTAGGTGGTACTGGTGGTTGATGGTACGGGGTGTTGATGGTACTGGTTGCTAATGGTACAGGGTGTTGGTGGTACTGGTTGTTGATAGTACAGGGTGCTGGTGGTACTGGTTGTTAATGGGTGTTGGTGGTACTAGTTGTTCATAGTACAGTATGTAGGTAGTACTGGTTGTTGATGGTACAGGGTGATTGTGGTAATGGTTGTTGATGGTACAGGGCATTGGTGGTACTGGGTGTTGATGGTACAGGGTGTAGGTGATACTAGTTGTTGATGGTACAGGGTGTAGGTGGTAAAGGGTGTTGATGGTACAGGGTGTTGGAGGTATTGGTTGTTGAAGGTACAGGGTGTTGGTGGTACTGGTTGTTGTTGATGGAACAGGGTACTGGTGGTACTGTTTGTTAATAGTACAGGATGTTGTCGGTACTGGTGGTTGATGGTACAGGGTGTTGATGGTAATGGTTGTTGATGATATAGGGTGTCGGTGGAACAGGTGATGATGGTACAGGGTGTTGGTGGTACTGGTTTTTGATGGAAAAGGGTGTTAGTGGTACTGGTTGTTGATTTGTACAAGGTGCAGGTGGTACAGGGTGTTGATGGTACAGGGTGTTCTTGGTACTGGTTGTTGACGTTACAGGGTGTTGGTGGTACAGAGTGCTGATGGTACATGGTGTTGATGGTACTGGTTGTTGATGGGACAGGGTGTAGGTGGTACAGCGTGTTGAGGGTACAGGATGTAGGTAGTACTTGTTATTGATGGTACAGGGTGTTGATGGTACTGGATGTTGATGGTAAAGGGTGTTGGTGGTACTGGTTGTCGCTGGAACAGGGTGTTGGTGGTATTGGTTGTTGGTGGTACAGGGTGTTGGTGGTACTGGTTGTTCGTGGTACAGGGTGTTGGTGATAATGGTTGTTGATGGAACAGTGTGTTGATGGCACTGATTGTTGATGGTACAGTGTGTTGGTGGTACTAGTTGTTGATGGTACACGGTGTTGGAGGTACTGGTTGTTGATGGTACAGGGTGTTGGTGATACTGGGTGTTGATGGTTATGTGTGTTGGTGGTACTGGTTATTGATGGTACAGGGTGTTGGTGGTACTGGTTGTTGATGGTACAGGGTGATGGTGGTACTGGTTGTTGATGGTACAGGGTGTTGATGATACTGGGTGTTGAAGGTGAAGGGTGTTGGTGGCAATGGTTGTTGATTGTACAAGGTGTTGATTGTACAGGGTGTTAGTGGTACTAGTTGTTAATGGTTCAGGGTGATATTGGTACTGGTTGATGATGGTACAGGGTGTATGTGGTACAGAGTGTTGATGGTACAGGGTGTTGGTGGTACTGGTTGTTGATGATACAGGGTGTTGGTGGTACAGGGTGTTGATGGTACAAGTTGTTGATGGTACAGGGTGTAGGTGGTAAAGGATGTTGATGGTACAGGGTGTTGATGGTACTGGTTGTTGATAGTACAGGGTGTTGATGGTACTGGTTGTTGATAGTACAGAGTGTTGGTGGTACTGGTTGTTGAAGGTACAAGGTGTTGGTGGTACTGGTTGGTGATGGTACAGGGTGTTGATTGTACAGGGTGTTGATGGTACTGGTTGTTGATGGTACAGGGTGTTGTTGGTACAGGGTGTTGATGGTACTGTTTGTTGAGGGTTCAGGGTGTTGGTGGAACTGGTTGTTGATGGTACAGAGTGTTTGTGGTACGGGTTGTTGATGGTAAAGGGTATTGGTGGTACTGGTTGTTGAAGGTACAGGGCGTTAGTGGTACTGGTTGTTGATGGTAAAGGGTGTTGTTAGTAGTGGTTGTTGAAGGTACATTGTGTAGGTGATGGTACAGGGTGTAGGTGGTACAGGGTGTTGATGGTACAGGGTGTTGGTGGTACTGGTTGTTGATGGTACAGGGTGTTGATGGTACTGGTTGTTGATGGTACAGGGTACTGGTGGTACTGGTTGTTGATGGTACAGGATGTTGTTGGTACTGGTGGTTGATGGTACAGGGTGTTGATGGTACTGGTTGTTGATGGTACAGGGTGTTGGTGGTACAGGTTGTATATTGTATACAGAGTGTTTGTGGTACGGGTTGTTGATGGTAAAGGGTATTGGTGGTACTGGTTGTTGATGGTACAAGGTGTAGGTGGTACAGGGTGTTTCTGGTACTGGTTGATGATGGTACAGGGTGTAGGTGGTATAGGGTGTTGATGGTTCAGGGTTTTGGTGGTACTGGTTGTTGATTTTACAGGGTGTTGATGGTACAGGGAGTTGATGGTACTGGTTCATGATGGTACAGGGTGTAGGTGATACTGGTTGTTGGTGGTATAGAGGGTTGGTGGTACTGGTTGTTGATGGTACAGGGTGTAGGTGGTACTAGGTGTTGAGGGTACAGGATGTAGGTGGTACAGGTTGTTGATAGAACAGGGTGTTGATGGTACTGGTTGTTGTTGGTACAGGGTGTTGGTGGTACTAGTTGTCGATGGAACAGGGTGTTGGTGGTATCGGTTATTGATGGTACAGGGTGTTGGTCGTACTGGTTGTTGATGGTGCAGGTTGTTGGTGATAATGGTTGTTGATGGTACTGATTCGTGATGGTACAGGGTGTTGGTGGTACTAGTTGTTGATGACAGAGGGTGTTGGTGATACTAATTATTGATGGTACTGTGTGTTGGTGGTACTGGTTGTTGATGGTACAGGGTGTTTGTGGTACTGATTGATGATGGTACAGAGTGTTCGTGGTACATCGTGTTGATGGTACAGGGTGTTGGTGGCACTGGTAGTTGATGGTACAGTTGCAGGTGGTACAGGGTCTTGTGGATACAGGATGTAGGTGGTACAGGTTGTTGATGGAACAGGGTGTTGAAGGTACTGGTTGTTGATGGTACAGAGTTTTTTTTGGTACTGGTTGTCGATGGAACAGGGTGTTGGTGGTATCGGTTGTTATTGTACAGGGTGTTGGTGGTACTGGTTGTTGATGGTACAGGTTGATGGTGATAATGGTTGTTGATGGTACAGGGTGTTGATGGTAGTGATTGTTGATAGTACAGGGTGTTGGTGGTACTAGTTGTTGATGGTATAGGGTGTTGGTGGTACTGGTTGTTAAAGGTACTGTGTGTTGGTGGTACTGGTTGTTCATGGTACAGGGTGTTGTTGGTACTGGTTTTTGGTGGTACAGGGTGTTGGTGGTACAGGGTGTTGACGGTACAGGGTGTTGGTGGTACAGGGTGTTGATGGTACAAGTTGTTGATGGTACAGGGTGTAGGTGGTAAAGGATGTTGATGATACAAGGTGTTGATGGTACTGGTTGTTGATAGTACAGGGTGTTGATGGTACTGGTTGTTGATAGTACAGAGTGATGGTGGTTCTGGTTGTTGAAGGTACAGGGTGTTGTTGGTACAGGGTGTTGATGGTACTGTTTGTTGAGGGTTCAGGGTGTTGGTGGAACTGGTTGTTGATGGTACAGGGTGTTAGTGGTACTGGTTTTTGATGGTACATGGTGTAGGTGGTAAGGGTGTTGATGGTACACGGTGTTGATGGAACTGGTTGTTTAATGGTACAGGGTGCCGGCGGTTCTGGTTGTTGATGGCACAGGGTGTTGGTGATACTGGTTGTTGATGGTACAGCGTGTTGATGGTACTGGTTGTTGATGGTACTGGGTGTTGGTGGTACTAGTCGTTGATGGTACTGGGTGTTGGTGTTATAGGGTGGTGATGGTACAGGGTGTTGTTGGTACTGGTTTTTGATGGTACAGGGTGTAGGTGGTACTAGTTATTGATGGTACAGGGTGTTGGTGGTATTGGTTGTTGACGGTACAAGGTGTTTGTGGTACTGGTTGTTGATGGTACAGGGTATAGGTGGTACTGGTTGTTGACGGTACAAGGTGTTTGCGGTACTGGTTATTGATGGTACAGGGTATAGGTGGTACTAGTTGTTGATGGTACAGGGTGTTGGTTGTACTGGTTGTTGATGGTACAGGTTGCTGGTGGTACTGGTTGTTGAAGGAAAAGGGTGTTGGTGGTACTGGTTGTTGATGGTACAGTTTGTAGGTGGTACAGGGTGTGGGTGGTGCTGGTGGTTTATTGTACAGGGAGTAGGTGGTACAGGGTGTTCGTGGTACTAGTTGTTGATGGTACTGGGTGTTGATGGTACAGGGTGTGGGTGGTACAGGTTGTTGATGGTACAGGGTGTTGGTGTTACTGGTTTTTGATGGAAGAGGGTGTTGGTGGAACTGGTTGTTGATAGTACGCGGTGTTGGTGGTACTGGTTGTTGATAGTACAGTGTATAGGTGGTACTGGTTTTTAACGGTATAGGTGTGTTGGTGGTGCAGGTTGTTGATTGTACAGGGTGTAGGTGGTAAAGGTTGTTGTTGGTACTGGTTGTTGATAGTACAGGGTGTTGGTGGTACTGGTTGTTGATGGAACAGGGTGTTAGTGATACTAGTTGTTCATAGTAGAGGATGTAGGTGGTACTGGTTTTTAATGGTACAGGGTGTTAGTGGTACTGGTTGTTGATGGTATACAGGGTGTTTGTGGTACTAGTTGTTGATGGTTCAGGGTGTTGGTGGTACTGGTGATTGATGGTACGGGGTGTAGGTGGTAAAGGGTGTTGATGGTACAGGGTATTGATGGTACTTGTAGTTTATGGTACAGGGTGTTGATGGAACTGGTTGTTGATGGTACAGGGTGTTAATGGTACTGGTTGTTGATAGTACAGGGTGTTGGTGGTACTGGTTGTTGATGGAACCGGGTGTTGGCGGTACTTGTTGTTCTTAGTACAGGATGTAGGTGGTACTGGTTGTTGATAGTACAGGGCGTTGGTGGTACTGGTTGTTGATGGTAAAGGGTGTTGTTGGTACTGGATGTTTGAAGGTACATTGTGTAGGTGATACTGGTTGTTGATGGTACAGGGTGTAGGTGGTACAGGGTGTTGATGGTACAGGGTGTTAGTGGTATTGGTTGTTGATGGTACAGGGTGTTGATGGTACTGGTTGTTTATGGTACAGGGTACTGGTGGTACTGGTTGTATATTGTATACAGAATGTTTGTGGTACGGGTTATTGATGGTAAAGGGTATTGGTGGTACTGGTTGTTGATGGTACAAGGTGTAGGTGGTACAGGGTGTTTCTGGTACTGGTTGTTGATGGTACAGGGTGTAGGTGGTTGAGCGTGTTGAGGGTACAGGATGTATGTGGTACTTGTTATTGATGGTACAGGGTGTTGATGGTACTGGTTGTTGATGGTACAGGGTGTTGGTGGTACTGGTTGTCGATGGAACAGGGTCTTGGTGGTATTATTTGTTGATGGTACAGGGTGTTGGTGGTACTGGTTGTTGGTGGTAGAGGGTATTGGTGAAAATTGTTGTTGATGGTACAGGGTGTTGATGGTACAGGGTGTTGATGGTACTGATTGTTGATGTTACAGTGTGTTGGTGGTACTAGTTGTTGATGGTACAGGATGTTGTTGGTGCTGGTTTTTGATAGTACAGGGTGTTAGTGGTACTAGTTGTTCATAGTGTTCAACAACTAGTTCAACAGGGTGTTGGTGGAACTGGTTATTGATAGTACAGAGTTTTGGTGGTACTGGTTGTTGATAGTACAGTGCGTTGGTTGTACTGGTTGTTAATGGTAAAGGTGTGTTGATGGTGCTGGTTGTTGATTGTACAGGTTGTTGGTACTGGTTGTTGATGGAACAGGGTGTTAGTGGTACTAGTTGTTCATAGTACAGGTTGTTGGTACTGGTTGTTGATGGAACAGGGTGTTAGTGGTACTAGTTGTTCATAGTACAGGATGTAGGTGGTATTGGTTGTTGATGGTACAGGGTGTTAGTGGTACTGGTTGTTGATGGTATACAGGGTGTTTGTGGTACTAGTTGTTGATAGAACAGGGTGTAGGTGGTACTGGTGGTTGATGGTACGGGGTGTTGATGGTACTGGTTGCTAATGGTACAGGGTGTTGGTGGTACTGGTTGTTGATAGTACAGGGTGCTGGTGGTACTGGTTGTTAATGGGTGTTGGTGGTACTAGTTGTTCATAGTACAGTATGTAGGTAGTACTGGTTGTTGATGGTACAGGGAGATTGTGGTAATGGTTGTTGATGGTACAGGGCATTGGTGGTACTGGGTGTTGATGGTACAGGGTGTAGGTGATACTAGTTGTTGATGGTACAGGGTGTAGGTGGTAAAGGGTGTTGATGGTACAGGGTGTTGGAGGTATTGGTTGTTGAAGGTACAGGGTGTTGGTGGTACTGGTTGTTGTTGATGGAACAGGGTACTGGTGGTACTGTTTGTTAATAGTACAGGATGTTGTCGGTACTGGTGGTTGATGGTACAGGGTGTTGATGGTAATGGTTGTTGATGATGTAGGGTGTAGGTGGAACAGGTGATGATGGTACAGGGTGTTGGTGGTACTGGTTTTTGATGGAAAAGGGTGTTAGTGGTACTGGTTGTTGATTTGTACAAGGTGCAGGTGGTACAGGGTGTTGATGGTACAGGGTGTTGGTGGTACTAGTTGTTGACGTTACAGGGTGTTGGTGGTACAGAGTGCTGATGGTACATGGTGTTGATGGTACTGGTTGTTGATGGGACAGGGTGTAGGTGGTACAGCGTGTTGAGGGTACAGGATGTAGGTAGTACTTGTTATTGATGGTACTGGATGTTGATGGTAAAGGGTGTTGGTGGTACTGGTTGTCGCTGGAACAGGGTGTTGGTGGTATTGGTTGTTGGTGGTACAGGGTGTTGGTGGTACTGGTTGTTCGTGGTACAGGGTGTTGGTGATAATGGTTGTTGATGGAACAGTGTGTTGATGGCACTGATTGTTGATGGTACAGTGTGTTGGTGGTACTAGTTGTTGATGGTACACGGTGTTGGAGGTACTGGTTGTTGATGGTACAGGGTGTTGGTGATACTGGGTGTTGATGGTTATGTGTGTTGGTGGTACTGGTTATTGATGGTACAGGGTGTTGGTGGTACTGGTTGTTGATGGTACAGGGTGATGGTGGTACTGGTTGTTGATGGTACAGGGTGTTGATGATACTGGGTGTTGAAGGTGAAGGGTGTTGGTGGTAATGGTTGTTGATTGTACAAGGTGTTGATTGTACAGGGTGTTAGTGGTACTAGTTGTTAATGGTTCAGGGTGATATTGGTACTGGTTGATGATGGTACAGGGTGTATGTGGTACAGAGTGTTGATGGAACAGGGTGTTGGTGGTACTGGTTGTTGATGATACAGGGTGTTGGTGGTACAGGGTGTTGATGGTACAGGGTGTAGGTGGTAAAGGATGTTGATGGTACAGGGTGTTGATGGTACTGGTTGTTGATAGTACAGGGTGTTGATGGTACTGGTTGTTGATAGTACAGAGTGTTGGTGGTACTGGTTGTTGAAGGTACAAGGTGTTGGTGGTACTGGTTGTTGATGGTACAGGGTGTTGATTGTACAGGGTGTTGATGGTACTGGTTGTTGATGGTACAGGGTGTTGTTGGTAAAGGGTGTTGATGGTACTGTTTGTTGAGGGTTCAGGGTGTCGGTGGAACTGGTTGTTGATGGTACAGAGTGTTTGTGGTACGGGTTGTTGATGGTAAAGGGTATTGGTGGTACTGGTTGTTGATAGTACAGGGTGTTGGTGGTACTGGTTGTTGATGGAACCGGGTGTTGGCGGTACTTGTTGTTCTTAGTACAGGATGTAGGTAGTACTGGTTGTTGATAGCAAAGGGTGTTGGTGGTACTGGTTGTTGAAGGTACAGGGCGTTAGTGGTACTGGTTGTTGATGGTAAAGGGTGTTGTTAGTAGTGGTTGTTGAAGGTACATTGTGTAGGTGATGGTACAGGGTGTAGGTGGTACAGGGTGTTGATGGTACAGGGTGTTGGTGGTACTGGTTGTTGATGGTACAGGGTGTTGATGGTACTGGTTGTTGATGGTACAGGGTACTAGTGGTACTGGTTGTTGATGGTACAGGATGTTGTTGGTACTGGTGGTTGATGGTACAGGGTGTTGATGGTACTGGTTGTTGATGGTACAGGGTGTTGGTGGTACAGGTTGTATATTGTATACAGAGTGTTTGTGGTACGGGTTGTTGATGGTAAAGGGTATTGGTGGTACTGGTTGTTGATGGTACAAGGTGTAGGTGGTACAGGGTGTTTCTGGTACTGGTTGATGATGGTACAGGGTGTAGGTGGTATAGGGTGTTGATGGTTCAGGGTTTTGGTGGTACAGGTTGTTGATTTTACAGGGTGTTGATGGTACAGGGTGTTGATGGTACTGGTTCATGATGGTACAGGGTGTAGGTGATACTGGTTGTTGGTGGTATAGAGAATGGTGGTACTGGTTGTTGATGGTACAGGGTGTAGGTGGTACTAGGTGTTGAGGGTACAGGATGTAGGTGGTACAGGTTGTTGATAGAACAGGGTGTTGATGGTACTGGTTGTTGTTGGTACAGGGTGTTGGTGGTACTAGTTGTCGATGGAACAGGGTGTTGGTGGGTACTGATTCGTGATGGTACAGGGTGTTGGTGGTACTAGTTGTTGATGATAGAGGGTGTTGGTGATACTAATTGTTGATGGTACTGTGTGTTGGTGGTACTGGTTGTTGATGGTACAGGGTGTTTGTGGTACTGATTGATGATGGTACAGAGTGTTCGTGGTACATCGTGTTGATGGTACAGGGTGTTGGTGGCACTGGTAGTTGATGGTACAGTTGCAGGTGGTACAGGGTCTTGTGGATACAGGATGTAGGTGGTACAGGTTGTTGATGGAACAGGGTGTTGAAGGTACTGGTTGTTGATGGTACAGAGTTTTTTTGGTACTGGTTGTCGATGGAACAGGGTGTTGGTGGTATCGGTTGTTATTGTACAGGGTGTTGGTGGTACTGGTTGTTGATGGTACAGGTTGATGGTGATAATGGTTGTTGATGGTACAGGGTGTTGATGGTAGTGATTGTTGATAGTACAGGGTGTTGGTGGTACTAGTTGTTGATGGTATAGGGTGTTGGTGGTACTGGTTGTTAAAGGTACTGTGTGTTGGTGGTACTGGTTGTTCATGGTACAGGGTGTTGTTGGTACTGGTTTTTGGTGGTACAGGGTGTTGGTGGTACAGGGTGTTGACGGTACAGGGTGTTGGTGGTACAGGGTGTTGATGGTACAAGTTGTTGATGGTACAGGGTGTAGGTGGTAAAGGATGTTGATGATACAAGGTGTTGATGGTACTGGTTGTTGATAGTACAGGGTGTTGATGGTACTGGTTGTTGATAGTACAGAGTGTTGGTGGTTCTGGTTGTTGAAGGTACAGGGTGTTGTTGGTACAGGGTGTTGATGGTACTGTTTGTTGAGGGTTCAGGGTGTTGGTGGAACTGGTTGTTGATGGTACAGGGTGTTAGTGGTACTGGTTTTTGATGGTACATGGTGTAGGTGGTAAAGGGTGTTGATGGTACACGGTGTTGATGGAACTGGTTGTTTAATGGTACAGGGTGCCGGCGGTTCTGGTTGTTGATGGCACAGGGTGTTGGTGATACTGGTTGTTGATGGTACAGCGTGTTGATGGTACTGGTTGTTGATGGTACTGGGTGTTGGTGGTACTAGTCGTTGATGGTACTGGGTGTTGGTGTTATAGGGTGGTGATGGTACAGGGTGTTGTTGGTACTGGTTTTTGATGGTACAGGGTGTAGGTGGTACTAGTTGTTGATGGTACAGGGTGTTGGTGGTATTGGTTGTTAACGGTACAAGGTGTTTGTGGTACTGGTTGTTGATGGTACAGGGTATAGGTGGTACTGGTTGTTGACGGTACAAGGTGTTTGTGGTACTGGTTATTGATGGTACAGGGTATAGGTGTTACTAGTTGTTGATGGTACAGGGTGTTGGTTGTACTGGTTGTTGATGGTACAGGTTGCTGGTGGTACTGGTTGTTGAAGGAAAAGGGTGTTGGTGGTACTGGTTGTTGATGGTACAGTTTGTAGGTGGTACAGGGTGTGGGTGGTGCTGGTGGTTTATTGTACAGGGAGTAGGTGGTACAGGGTGTTCGTGGTACTAGTTGTTGATGGTACTGGGTGTTGATGGTACAGGGTGTGGGTGGTACAGGTTGTTGATGGTACAGGGTGTTGGTGTTACTGGTTTTTGATGGAAGAGGGTGTTGGTGGAACTGGTTGTTGATAGTACACGGTGTTGGTGGTACTGGTTGTTGATAGTACAGTGTATAGGTGGTACTGGTTTTTAACGGTACAGGTGTGTTGGTGGTGCAGGTTGTTGATTGTACAGGGTGTAGGTGGTAAAGGTTGTTGTTGGTACTGGTTGTTGATAGTACAGGGTGTTGGTGGTACTGGTTGTTGATGGAACAGGGTGTTAGTGATACTAGTTGTTCATAGTAGAGGATGTAGGTGGTACTGGTTTTTTAATGGTACAGGGTGTTAGTGGTACTGGTTGTTGATGGTATACAGGGTGTTTGTGGTACTAGTTGTTGATGGTTCAGGGTGTTGGTGTACTGGTGATTGATGGTACGGGGTGTAGGTGGTAAAGGGTGTTGATGGTACAGGGTATTGATGGTACTTGTAGTTTATGGTACAGGGTGTTGATGGAACTGGTTGTTGATGGTACAGGGTGTTAATGGTACTGGTTGTTGATAGTACAGGGTGTTGGTGGTACTGGTTGTTGATGGAACCGGGTGTTGGCGGTACTTGTTGTTCTTAGTACAGGATGTAGGTGGTACTGGTTGTTGATAGTACAGGGCGTTGGTGGTACTGGTTGTTGATGGTAAGGGGTGTTGTTGGTACTGGTTGTTCGAAGGTACATTGGGTAGGTGATACTGGTTGTTGATGGTACAGGGTGTAGGTGGTACAGGGTGTTGATGGTACAGGGTGTTAGTGGTATTGGTTGTTGATGGTACAGGGTGTTGATGGTACTGGTTGTTTATGGTACAGGGTACTGGTGGTACTGGTTGTATATTGTATACAGAATGTTTGTGGTACGGGTTATTGATGGTAAAGGGTATTGGTGGTACTGGTTGTTGATGGTACAAGGTGTAGGTGGTACAGGGTGTTTCTGGTACTGGTTGTTGATGGTACAGGGTGTAGGTGGTATAAGGTGTTGATGGTTCAGGGTTTTGGTGGTACTGGTTGTTGATTTTACAGGGTGTTGATGGTACAGGGTGTTGATGGTACTGGTTCATGATGGTACAGGGTGTAGGTGATACTGGTTGTTGGTGGTATAGGGGGTTGGTGGTACTGGTTGTTGATGGTACAGGGTGTAGGTGGTACTAGGTGTTCAGGGTACAGGATGTAGGTGGTACAGGTTGTTGATAGAACAGGGTGTTCATGGTACTGGTTGTTGATGGTACAGGGTGTTGGTGGTACTAGTTGTCGATGGAACAGGGTGTTGGTGGTATCGGTTGTTGATGGTACAGGGTGTTGGTCGTACTGGTTGTTGATGGTGCAGGTTGTTGGTGATAATGGTTGTTGATGGTACTGATTCGTGATGGTACAGGGTGTTGGTGGTACTAGTTGTTGATGGTAGAGGGTGTTGGTGATACTAAATGTTGATGGTACTGTGTGTTGGTGGTACTGGTTGTTGATGGTACAGGGTGTTTGTGGTACTGATTGTTGATGGTACAGGGTTTAGGTGGTACAGGGTGTTGATGGTACAGGGTTTAGGTGGTTATGGTTGTTGATTTTACAGAGTGTTCGTGGTACAGCGTGTTGATGGTACAGGGTGTTGATGGTACTGGTTGTTGATGGTACAGGGTGTAGGTGATACTGTTTGTTGGTGGTACAGGGTGTTGGTGGCACTGGTAGTTGATGGTACAGTTGTAGGTGGTACAGGGTCTTGAGGATACAGGATGTAGGTAGTAGACGTTGTTGATGGAACAGGGTGTTGGAGGTACTGGTTGTTGATGGTACAGAGTTTTGGTGGTACTGGTTGTCGATGGAACAGGGTGTTGGTGGTACTGGTTGTTGATGGTCCAGTGTGTAGGTGGTACAGGGTGTTTGTGGTGCTGGTGGTTTATGTTACAGGGAATAGGTGGTACAGGGTGTTCGTGGTACTGGTTGTTGATGGTACTGGGTGTTGATGGAAAAAGGTGTTGGTGGAACAGGTTGTTGATAGTACAGGGTGTTGGTAGTACTGGTTGTTGATAATACAGTGTATAGGTGGTACTGGTTGTTAATGGTACAGGTGTGTTGGTGGTGCTGGTTGTTGATTGTACAGTGTGTTGGTGGTACAGGTTGTTGTTAGTACTGGTTGTTGATAGTACAGGGTGTTGGTGGTACTGGTTGTTGATGGAACAGGGTGTTAGTGGTACTGGTTGTTGATGGTATACAGGGTGTTTGTGGTACTAGTTGTTGATGATACAGGGTATAGGTGGTACTGGTTGTTGATGGTACAGGGTGTTAGTGGTACTGGTTGTTGAAGGAAAAGGGTGTTGGTGGTACTGGTTGTTGATGGTACTGGTTGTTGATGGTACAGTGTGTATGTGGTACACGATGCGGGTGGTGCTGGTGGTTTATTGTACAGGGAATAGGTGGTACAGGGTGTTCGTGGTACTGGTTGTTGATGGTACTGGGTGTTAATAGTACAGGGTGTGGGTGGTACTGGTGTTTGATGGTACAGGGTGTTGGTGTTACTTGTTGTTGATGGAACAGGGTGTTGGTGTTACTGGTTGTTGATGGAAAAAGGTGTTGGTGGAACAGGTTGCTGATAGTACAGGGTGTTGGTGGTACTGGTTGTTGAGAGTACAGTGTATAGGTGGTACTGGTTGTTGATGGTACAGGTGTGTTGGTGGTGCTGGTTGTTGATTGTACAAGGTGTAGGTGGTACATGTTGTTGTTGGTACAGGATGTTGATAGTACAGGGTGTTGGTGGTACTGGTTGTTGAAGGAAAAGGGTGTTGGTGGTACTGGTTGTTGATGGTACAGTGTGTAGGTGGTACAGGGTGCGGGTGGTGCTGGTGGTTTATGGTACAGGGAATAGGTGGTACGGGGTGTTCGTGGTACTGGTTGTTGATGGTACTGGGTGTTGATGGTACAGGGTGTGGGTGGTACTGGTGTTTGATAGCACAGGGTGTTGGTGTTACTTGTTGTTGATGGAACAGGGTATTGGTGTTACTGGTTGTTGATGGAAAAGGTGTTGGTGGAACTGGTTGTTGATAGTACAGGGTGTTGGTGGTACTGGTTGTTGATAGTACAGTGTATAGGTGATACTGGTTGTTGATGGTACAGGTGTGTTGGTGGTGCTGGTTGTTGATTGTACAGGGTGTAGGTGGTACAGGTGGTTGTTGGTACTGGTTGTTGATAGTACAGGGTGTTGATGGTTCACGGTTTTATTGGTACTGGTTGATGATTTTACAGGGTGTTGGTGGTAAAGGGTGTTGATGGTACAGGGTGTTGATGGTACTGGTTCTTGATGGTACAGGGTGTTGGTGTTACTTGTTGTTGATGGAACAGGGTGTTGGTGTTACTGGTTGTTGATGGAAAAAGGTGTTGGTGGAACTGGTTGTTGATAGTACAGGGTGTTGGTGGTACTGGTTGTTGATAGTACAGTGTATAGGTGGTACTGGTTGTTGATGGTACAGGTGTGTTGGGGGTGCTGGTTGTTGATTGTACAGGGTGTAGGTGGTACAGGTTGTTGTTGGTACTGGTTGTTGATAGTACAGGGTGTTGGTGGTACTGGTTGTTGATGGAACAGGATGTTTGTGGTACTGGTTGTTGATGGTATACAGGTGGTTGTGGAACTAGTTGTTGATGGTACAGGGTGTAGGTGGTATTGTTAGTTGATGGTACGGGGTGTAGGTGGTAAAGGGAGTTGATGGTACAGGGTGTTGATGGTACTTGTTGTTGATGGTCCAGGGTGTTGATGGAATTGGTTGTTGATTGTACAGGGTGTTGGTGGTACTGGTTGTTGATAGTACAGGGTGTTGGTGGTACTGGTTGTTGATGGAACCGGGTGTTGGTTGTACTTGTTGTTGATAGTACAGGGTGTTGGTGGTACGGGTTGTTGATGGTACAGGACGTTGGTATTACTGGTTGTTGATGGTACAGGGTGTTGTTGGTACTGGTTGTTGATGGTACAGGGTGTTGTTGGTACTGGTTGTTGATGGTACAGGGTGTAGGTGGTACAGGGTGTTGAAGGTACACGGTGTTGGTGGTACTGGTTGTTGATGGTACAGGGTGTTGATGGTACTGGTTGTTGATGGTACAGGGTACTGGTGGTACTGGTTGTTGATGGTACAGGATGTTGTTGGCATTGGTTGTTGATGGTACAGGGTGTTGATGGTACTGGTTGTTGATAGTACAAGGTGTAGGTGGTACAGGGTGTTTGTGGTACTGGTTGTTGATGGTACAGAGTGTAGGTGGTAGAGGGTGTAGATGGTTCACGGTTTTTATTGGTACTGGTTGATGATTTTACAGGGTGTTGGTGGTAAAGGGTGTTGATGGTACTGGGTGTTGATGGTACTGGTTCCTGATGGTACAGGGTGTTGGTGTTACTTGTTGCTGATGGAACAGGGTGTTGGTGTTACTGGTTGTTGATGGAAAAAGGTGTTGGTGGAACTGGTTGTTAATAGTACAGGGTGTTGGTGGTACTGGTTGTTGATAGTACAGTGTATAGGTGGTACTGGTTGTTGATGGTACAGGTGTGTTGGTGGTGCTGGTTGTTGATTGTACAGGGTGTAGGTGGTACAGGTTGTTGTTGGTACAGGTTGTTGATAGTACAGGGTTTTGGTGGTACTGGTTGTTGATGGAACAGGGTATTAGTGGTACTGGTTGTTGATGGTATACAGGGTGTTTGTCGTACTAGTTGTTGATGGTACAGGGTATAGGTGGTACTGGTTGTTGATGGTACAGAGTGTTAGTGGTACTGGTTGTTGAAGGAAGAGGGTGTTGGTGGTACTGGTTGTTGATAGTACAGGATGTTGGTGGTACTGGTTGTTGATGGAACCGGGTGTTGGTTGTACTTGTTGTTGATAGTACAGGGTGTTGGTGGTACGGGTTGTTGATGGTACAGGGCGTTGGTGGTACTGCTTGTTGATGGTACAAGGTTTAGGTGGTACAGGGTGTTTGGGGTACTGGTTGTTGATGGTACAGGGTATTGGTGTTACTGGTTGTTGATTGTACCGGATGTTGGTGGTACTGGTTGTTGATGGTGCAGGGTGTATGTGGTACAGTTTGTTGATGGTACAGAGTGTTGGTGGTACTGGTTGATGAAGGTACAAAGGTGTTGATGGTACTGGTTGTTGATTGTACAGGGTGTTGGTGGTTCTGGTTGTTTAATGGAAGAGGGTTTTGGTGGTATTGGATGTTGATGGTACAGGGTGTCGGTGGTTCTGGTTGTTGATGGCACAGGGTGTTCGTGATACTGGTTGTTGATGGTACAGCGTGTTGATGGTACTGGTTGTTGATGGTACTAGGGGTTGTTGGTACTAGTTATTGATGGTACTGGGTTTTGGTGGTAAAATGTGGTGATGGTACAGGGTGTTGTTGCTACTAGTTGTTGATGGTACAGATGTGTTGGTGGTGCTGGTTGTTGATTGTACAGGGTGTAGGTGGTACAGGTTGTCGTTGGTACTGGTTGTTGATAGTACAGGTTGTTGGTGGTACTGGTTGTTGATGGAACAGGGTGTTAGTTGTACTAGTTGTTCATAGTACAGGATGTTGGTGGTACTGGTTTTTGATTGTACAAGGTGTTAGTGGTACTGGTTGTTGATGGTATACAGGGTGTTTGTGGTACTAGTTGTTGATGGTACAGGGTGTAGGTGGTACTGGTGGTTGAAGGTACGGGGTGTAGGTGGTAAAGGGTGTTGATGGTACAGGGTGTTGGGAGTACTGGTTGTTGATGGTACAGGGCGTGCGTGGTACTGGTTGTTGATGGTACAGGGTGTTGCTGGTACTGGTTGTTGATGGTACAGGGTGTATGTGGTACAGGGGTTTGATGGTACAGGGTGTTGGTGGTACTGGTTGTTGATGGTACAGGGTGTTGATGGTACTGGTTGTTGATGGTACGGGATACCCGTGGTGGTACTGGTTGCTGATGGTACAGGATGTTGTTAGTACTGGTGGTTGATGGTACAGGGTGTTGATGGTACAATGTGTTGGTGGCACTGGTTGTTGATTATATACAGGGTGATTGTGGTATTGGTTGTTGATGGTACAGGGTATTGGTGGTACTGGTTGTTGATGGTTCAAGGTGTAGGTGGTACAGGGTGTTTGTGGTACTGGTTGTTGATGGTACAGGGTGTAGGTGGAACAGGGTGATGACGGTACAGGGTGTTGGTGGTACTGGTTTTTGATTGAACAGGATGTTGGTGGTACTGGTTGTTGATGGTACAGGGTGTAGGTGATATTGGTTGTTGGTGGTACAGGGTGTTGGTGGTACTGGTTGTTGATGGTACAGGGTGCAGGTGGTACAACGTGTTGAGGGTACAGGATGTAGGTGGTACTTGTTATTGATGGTACCGGGTGTTGATGGTACTGGTTGTTGATGTTTCAGGGCGTTAGTGGTACTGGTTGTCGATGGAACAGGGTGTTGGTGGTACTGGTTGTTGGTGGTACAGGGTATTGGTGATAATGGTTGTTGATGGTACAGCGTGGTGATGGTACTCATTGTTGATGGTACAGTGTGTTGGTGGTACTAGTTGTTGGTTATCTTGAGGTTATCTTGAGATGATTTCGGGGCTTTTTAGTGTCCCCGCGGCCCGGTCCTCGACCAGGCCGCGAAAAGCAGCCCGTGACAGCTGACTAACACCCAGGTACCTATTTTACTGCTAGGTAACAGGGGCATAGGGTGAAAGAAACTCTGTCTATTGTTTCTCGCCGGCGCCTGGGATCGAACCCAGGACCACAGGATAACAAGTCCCGCGTGCTGTCCGCTCGGCCGACCGGCTCCCTATAAAGGGAGCCGGGGGTGGTGGTACAGGGTGTTGGTGGTTATGTGTGTTGGTGGTACTGGTTGTTGACAGAACAGGGTGTTGGTAGTACTGGTTCTTGATGGTACAGGTTGCGGGTGGTACTGGTTGTTGATGGTTCAGTGTGTAGGTGGTAGAGGGTGTTCGTGGTACTGATTGTTCTTGGTACTGGGTGTTGATGGTACAGGGTGTTGGTGGTACTGGTTGTTGATGGTACAGGTGTGTTGGTGGTGCTGGTTGTTGATTGTACAGGGTGTAGGTGGTACGATTGTTGTTGGTACTGGTTGCTGATAGCACAGGGTGTTGGTGGTACTGGTTGTTGATAGAACAGGGTGTTAGTTGTACTAGTTGTTCATAGTACAGGATGTAAGTGGTACTGGTTGTTGATGGTACAGGGTGTTAGTGGTACTAGTTGTTGATGGTATACAGGGTGTTTGTGGTACTAGTTGTTGATAGAACAGGGTGTAGGTGGTACTGGTGGTTGATGGTACGGGGTGTAAGTTGTAAAGTGTGTTGATGGTACAGGGTGTTGATAGTACTGGTTGCTGATGGTACTAGTTGTTGATGGTACAGGGTGTTGATGGTACTGGTTGTTGATAGTACAGGGTGTTGGTGGTACTGGTTGTTGATTGAACCGGATGTTGGTGGTACTTGTTGTTCATAGTACAGTATGTAGGAGGTACTGGTTGTTGATGGTACATGGTGTTTGTGGTAATGGTTGTTGATGGTACAGGGCATTAGTGGTACTGGTTGTTGATGGTTCAGGGTGTAGGTGGTACAGGGTGTTGATGGTACAGGGTGTTGGTGGTACTGGTTGTTGATGGTACAGGGTGTTGGTGGTACTGGTTGTTGTTGACGGTACAGGGTACTGGTGGTACTGTTTGTTGATGGTACAGGATGTTGTTGGTACTGGTAGTTGATGGTACAGGGTGTTGATGGTAATGGTTGTTGATGGTACAGGTTGTAGGTGGAACAAGGTGATGATGATACAGGGTGTTGGTGGTACTGGTTTTTGATGGAAAAGGGTGTTGGTGGTACTGGTTGTTGATGGTATAAGGTGTAGGTAGTACAAGGTGTTTACGGTACAGGGTGTTGGTGGTACTGGTTTTTGATTATACAGGGTGTTGGTGGTACAGAGTGTTGATGGTACAGGGTGTTGATGGTACAGGTTGTTGATGGGACAGGGTATAGGTGATACTAGTTGTTGGTGGTACAGGGTGTTGGTGGTACTGGTTGTTGATGGTACAGGGTGTAGGTGGTACAGCGTGTTGAGGGTACAGGATGTAGATGGTACTTGTTATTGATGGTACAGGGTGTTGATGATACTGGTTGTTGATGGTACAGGGTGTTGGTGGTACAGTGTGTAGGTGGTACAGGGTGTGGGTGGTGCTGGTGGTTTATGGTACAGGGTGTAGGTGGTACAGTGAGTTCGTGGTACTGGTTGTTGATGGTATTGGGTGTTGATGGTACAGGGTGTTGATGGTACTGGTTGTTGATATTACAGGGTGTCGGTGTTACTGGTTGTTGATGGAACAGGGTGTTGGTGGTACTGGTTGTTGATAGTACAGTGTGTTGGTTGTATTGGTTGTTGATGGTACAGGTGTGTTGGTGGTGCTGGTTGTTGATTGTACAGGGTGTAGGTGGTACAGGTTGTTGTTGGTACTGGTTGTTGATGGGACAGGGTGTAGGTGATACTGGTTGTTTATGGTATAGGGTGTTGGTGGTACTGGATGTTGATGGTACAGGGTGTTGATGGTACTGATTGTTGATGGTACAGTGTGCTGGTGGTACTAGTTGTTGATGGTACAGGGTGTTGTTGGTACTGGTTGTTGATGGTACAGGGTGTTGGTGGTACTGCTTGTTGATGGTACAGGACATTGGTGGTACTGGTTGTTGATGGTACAGGGTGTTGGTGGTATTAGTTGTTGATGGGTACAGGGTGTTGGTGGTATTAGTTGTTGATGGTACAGGGTGTTGGTTATACTTGGTGTTGAAGGTGCAGGGTGTTGGTGGTGCTGGTTGTTGATTGTACCAGGGTGTTTGTGGAACTGGTTGTTGATGGTACAGAGTGTAGGTGGTTAGAGGGTGTTGATGGTACAGGGTGTTGATGGTACTCTTGATGGTACAGGGTGTTGGTGTTACTTGTTGTTGATGGAACAGGGTGTTGGTGTTACTGGTTGTTGATGGAAAACGTGTTGGTGGAACTGGTTGTTGATAGTACAGGGTGTTGGTGGTACTGGTTGTTGATAGTACAGTGTATAGGTGGTACTGGTCGTTGATGGTACAGGTGTGTTGGTGGTGCTGGTTGTTGATTGTACAGGGTGTAGGTGGTACAGGTTGTAGTTGGTACTGGTTGTTGATAGTACAGGGTGTTGGTGGTACTGGTTGTTGATGGAACAGGGTGTTAGTTTTACTGGTTGTTGATGGTATACAGGGTGTTTGTGGTACTAGTTGTTGATGGTACAGGGTATAGGTGGTACTGGTTGTTGATGGTACAGGGTGTTAGTGGTACTGATTGTTGAAGAAAAGGGGTGTTGGTGGGACTGGTTGTTGATGGTACAGTGTGTAGGTGGTGCAGGGTGCTGGTGGTTTATGGTACAGGGAATATGTTGTTGATGGAACAGGGTGTTGGTGTTACTGGTTGTTGATGGAAAAAGGTGTTGATGGAATTGGTTGTTGATGGTACAGGGTGTTGGTGGTACTGGTTGTTGATAGTACAGGATGTTGGTGGTACTGGTTGTTGATGGAACCGGGTGTTGGTTGTACTTGTTGTTAATAGTACAGGGTGTTGGTGGTAACGGGTTGTTGATGGTACAGGGCGTTGGTGGTACTGCTTATTGATGGTACAAGGTTTAGGTGTACAGGGTGTTTGTGCTACTGGTTGTTGATGGTACAGGGTATTGGTGTTACTGGTTGTTGATGGTACCGGATGTTGGTGGTACTGGTTGTTGATGGTGCAGGGTGTATGTGGTACAGTTTGTTGATGGTAAAGAGTGTTGGTGGTACTGGTTGATGAAGGAACAAGGTGTTGATGGTACTGGTTGTTGATTTTACAGGGTGTTGGTGGTTCTGGTTGTTTAATGGAAGAGGGTTTTGGTGGTATTGGATGTTGATGGTACAGGGTGTCGGTGGTTCTGGTTGTTGATGGCACAGGGTGTTCGTGATACTGGTTGTTGATGGTACAGCGTGTTGATGGTACTGGTTGTTGATGGTACTAGGGGTTGTTGGTACTAGTTATTGATGGTACTGGGTTTTGGTGTTAAAAGGTGGTGATGGTACAGGGTGTTGTTGCTACTGGTTGTTGGTGGTACAGGTGTGTTGGTGGTGCTGGTTGTTGATTGTACAGGGTGTAGGTGGTACAGGTTGTCGTTGGTACTGGTTGTTGATAGTACAGGTTGTTGTTAGTACTGGTTGTTGATGGAACAGGGTGTTAGTTGTACTAGTTGTTCATAGTACAGGATGTAGGTGGTACTGGTTTTTGATTGTACAAGGTGTTAGTGGTACTGGTTGTTGATGGTATACAGGGTGTTTGTGGTACTAGTAGTTGATGGTACAGGGTGTAGGTGGTACTGGTGGTTGAAGGTACAGAGTGTAGGTGGTAAAGGGTGTTGATAGTACAGGGTGTTGGGGGTACTGGTTGTTGATGGTACAAGGCGTGCGTGGTACTGGTTGTTGATGGTACAGGGTGTTGTTGGTACTGGTTGTTGTTGGTACATTGTGTAGGTGATACTGGGTGTTGATGGTACAGGGTGTATGTGGTACAGGGGTTTGATGGTACAGGGTGTTGGTGGTACTGGTTGTTGATGGTACAGGGTGTTGATGGTACTGGTTGTTGATGGTACAGGATACTGGTGGTACTGGTTGTTGATGGTACAGGATGTTGTTGGTACTGGTGGTTGATGGTACAGGGTGTTGATGGTACTGGTTGTTGATGGTTCAATGTGTTGGTGGCACTGGTTGTTGATTACATACAGGGTGATTGTGGTATTGGTTGTTGATGGTACAGGGTATTGGTGGTACTGGTTGTTGATGGTTCAATGTGTAGGTGGTACAGGGTGTTTGTGGTACTGGTTGTTGATGGTACAGGGTGTAGGTGGAACAGGGTGATGACGGTAAAGGGTGTTGGTGGTACTGGTTTTTGATTGAACAGGATGTTGGTGGTACTGGTTGTTGATGGTACAGGTGTAGGTGATATTGGTTGTTGGTGGTACAGGGTGTTGGTGGTACTGTTGTTGATGGTACAGGGTGCAGGTGGTACAGCGTGTTGAGGGTACAGGATGTAGGTGGTACTTGGTATTGATGGTACCGGGTGTTGATGGTACTGGTTGTTGATGGTTCAGGGTGTTAGTGGTACTGGTTGTCGATGGAACAGGGTGTTGGTTGGTACTGGTTGTTGGTGGTACAGGGTTTTGGTGATAATGGGTTGTTGATGGTACAGCGTGGTGATGGTAATCATTGTTGATGGTACAGTGGGTTGGTGTACTAGTTGTTGGTGGTACAGGGTGTTGGTGGTACTGGTTGTTGATGGTGTATGGTGTGTTGGTGGTACTAGTTGTTTTGGTACAGGGTGTTGTTGGTACTGGTTGTTGAATTGGGGCTACAGTGGTGTGTTGGTAGTACAGGGTGTTGATGGTAAAGGGTGTTGGTGGTACTGGGTTGTTGATGGTACAGGGTGTTGGTGGTACTGGTTGTTGACCAGAGACAGGGTGTTTGTGGTTACTGGTTGTTGAAGGTACAGGGTATCTGTGGTACTGGTTTGTTGATGGTACAGGGTGTTGGTAGTAATGGTTCTTGATGGTACAGTTGCGGGTGGTACTGGTTGTTGAAGGAAAAGGGTGGTGGTACTGGTTGTTGATGGTTCAGTGTTGTAGGTGGTACAGGTTTTGTGGTTCTGATTGTTTCTTGGTACTGGGTGTTGATGGTACAGGTTGTTGGTGGTACTGGTTGTTGCTATTACAGTTGTTGGTGTTACTGGTTGTTGATGGAACAGGGTGTTGGTGTTTCTAGTTGTTCATGGAACAGGGTGTTGGTGGATCTGGTTATTTATAGTACAGGATGTTGGTGGTACTGGTTGTTGATAGTACAGTGTGTTGGTGGTACTGGTTGTTGATGGTACAGGTGTGTTGGTGGTAATGGTTGTTGATGGTATACAGGGTGTTTTGTGGTACTAGTTTGTTGATAGAACAGGGTGTAGGTGGTACTGGTGGTTGATGGTACGGGGTGTAAGTTGTAAAGTGTGTTGATGGTACAGGTTGTTGATGGTACTGGTTGCTGATGGTACTGGTTGTTGATGGTACAGGGTGTTGATGGTACTGGTTGTTGATAGTACAGGGTGTTGGTGGTACTGGTTGTTGATGGAACCGGGTGTTGGTGGTACTTGTTGTTTATAGTAACAGTATGTAGGAGGTACTGGTTATTGATGGTACAGGGTGTTTGTGGTAATGGTTGTTGATGGTACAGGGGCATTAGTGGTACTGGTTGTTGATGGTACACAGGGTGTAGGTGGTACAGGGTGTTAATGGTACAGGGTGTTGGTGGTACTGGTTGTTGATGGTACAGGGTATTGGTGGTACTGGTTGTTGTTGATGGTACAGGGTACTGGTGGTACTGTTTGTTGATGGTACAGGAAGTTGTTGGTACTGGTAGTTGATGGTACAGGGTGTTGATGGTAATGGTTGTTGATGGTACAGGTATTAGGTGGAACAAGGTGATGATGATACAGGGTGTTTCGTGGTACTGGTTTTTGATGGAAAAGGGTGTTGGTGGTACTGGTTGTTGATGGTACAAGGTGTAGGTAGTACAGGGTGTTGACGAACAGGGTGTTGGTGGTACTGGTTGTTGATTATACAGGGTGTTGGTGGTACAGTGTTGATGGTACAGGGTGTTGATGGTACAGGTTGTTGATGGGACAGGGTATAGGTGATACCGGTTGTTTGGGTGGTACAGGGTGTTGGTGGTACTGGTTTGTTGATGGTACAGGGTGTAGGTGGTACAGCGGTGTTGAGGGTACAGGATGTAGATGGCACTTGTTATTGATGGTACAGGGTGTTGATGGTACTGGTTGTTGATGGTACAGGGTGTTGGTGGTACAGTGTGTAGGTGGTACAGTGTGTGGGTGGTGCTGGTGGTTTATGGTACAGGGAGTAGGTGGTTACAGTGAGTTCGTGGTACTGGTTGTTGATGGGCATTGGGTGTTGATGGTACTGGTTGTTGAATTTCAGGGTGTCGGTGTACTGGTTGTTGATGGAACAGGGTGTTGGTGGTACTGATTGTTGATAGTACAGTGTGTTGGTGGTATTGGTTGTGATGGTACAGGTGTGTTGGTGGTGCTGGTTGTTGATTGTACTAGGGTGTAGGTGGTACAGGTTGTTGTTGGTACTGGTTGTTGATGGGAACAGGGTGTAGGTGATACTGGTTGTTTATGGTACAGGGTGTTGGTGGTACTTGGATGTTGATGGTACAGGGTGTTATGGTACTGATTGTTGATGGTACAGTGTGCTGGTGGTACTAGTTGTTGATGGTACAGGGTATTGGTGGTACTTGTTGTTGATGGTACAGGGTGTTGTTGGTACTGGTTGTTGTTGGTACAGGATGATGGTGGTTACTGGTTGTTTGATGGTACAGGATATTGGTGGTACTAGTTGTTGATAGCACAGGGTGTTGGGTGATACGGGTTGTTGATGGTACAGCGTGGTTGATGGTACTAGTTGTTGATGGTACAGGGTGTTGGTGGTATTAGTTGTTGATGGTACAGGGTGTTGTGATACTGGGTGTTGAAGGTGCAGGGTGTTGGTGGTACTGGTTGTTGATTGTACATGGGTGTTTGTGGAACTGGTTTGTTGATGGTACATGGTGTGGCTGGTACTGGTTGTTCAAGGTACAGGGGTGTTGGTGGTACTGGTTGTTGATGGTACAGGGTGTAGGTGGTAAAGGATGTTGATGGTACAGGGTGTTGATGGTACTTGTTGTTGATAGTACAAGGTGCTGATGGTCCTGGTTGATGATGGTACAGGGTGTTGGTGATACTGGTTGTTGATGGTACAGCGTGTTGATGGTACTAGTTGTTGATGGTACAGGGTTTTTGGTGAACTGGTTTGTTGATGGGACAGGGTGTTAGTGGTACTGGTTGTTGAGGTACATGGTGTAGGTGGTACAGGGTGTTTCTGGTACTGTTGATGATGGTACAGGGTGTAGGTGGTATAGGGTGTTGATGGTTCAGGTTTTGGTGGTACTGGTGTTGATTTTAACAGGGTGTAGTGATGGGTACAGGGTGTTGATGGCACATGGTTCATGATGGTACCAGGGTGTAGGTGATACTGGTGGTTGGTGGTATAGAGGGTTGGTGGTACTGGTTGTTGATGGTACAGGGTGTAGGTGGTACTAGTGTTGAGGGTACAGGATGTAGGTGTACAGGTTGTTGATAGAACAGGGGTGTTGATGGTACTGGTTGTTGTTGGTACAGGGTGTTGGTGGTACTAGTTGTCGATGGAACAGGGTGTTGGTGGTATCGGTTATTGATGGTACAGGGTGTTGGTCGTACTGGTTGTTGATGGTGCAGGTTGTTGGTGATAATGGTTGTTGATGGTACTGATTCGTGATGGTACAGGGTGTTGGTGGTACTAGTTGTTGATGATAGAGGGTGTTGGTGATACTAATTGTTGATGGTTCTGTGTGTTGGTGGTACTGGTTGTTGATGGTACAGGGTGTTTGTGGTACTGATTGATGATGGTACAGAGTGTTCGTGGTACATCGTGTTGATGGTACAGGGTGTTGGTGGCACTGGTAGTTGATGGTACAGTTGCAGGTGGTACAGGGTCTTGTGGATACAGGATGTAGGTGGTACAGGTTGTTGATGGAACAGGGTGTTGAAGGTACTGGTTGTTGATGGTACAGAGTTTTTTTGGTACTGGTTGTCGATGGAACAGGGTGTTGGTGGTATCGGTTGTTATTGTACAGGGTGTTGGTGGTACTGGTTGTTGATGGTACAGGTTGATGGTGATAATGGTTGTTGATGGTACAGGGTGTTGATGGTAGTGATTGTTGATAGTACAGGGTGTTGGTGGTACTAGTTGTTGATGGTACAGGGTGTTGGTGGTACTGGTTGTTAAAGGTACTGTGTGTTGGTGGTACTGGTTGTTCATGGTACAGGGTGTTGTTGGTACTGGTTTTTGGTGGTACAGGGTGTTGGTGGTACAGGGTGTTGACGGTACAGGGTGTTGGTGGTACAGGGTGTTGATGGTACAAGTTGTTGATGGTACAGGGTGTAGGTGGTAAAGGATGTTGATGATACAAGGTGTTGATGGTACTGGTTGTTGATAGTACAGGGTGTTGATGGTACTGGTTGTTGATAGTACAGAGTGTTGGTGGTTCTGGTTGTTGAAGGTACAGGGTGTTGTTGGTACAGGGTGTTGATGGTACTGTTTGTTGAGGGTTCAGGGTGTTGGTGGAACTGGTTGTTGATGGTACAGGGTGTTAGTGGTACTGGTTTTTGATGGTACATGGTGTAGGTGGTAAAGGGTGTTGATGGTACACGGTGTTGATGGAACTGGTTGTTTAATGGTACAGGGTGCCGGCGGTTCTGGTTGTTGATGGCACAGGGTGTTGGTGATACTGGTTGTTGATGGTACAGCGTGTTCATGGTACTGGATGTTGATGGTACTAGGTGTTGGTGGTATTAGTCGTTGATGGTACTGGGTGTTGGTGTTATAGGGTGGTGATGGTACAGGGTGTTGTTGGTACTGGTTTTTGATGGTACAGTGTATAGGTGGTACTAGTTGTTGATGGTACAGGGTGTTGGTGGTATTGGTTGTTGACGGTACAAGGTGTTTGTGGTACTGGTTGTTGATGGTACAGGGTATAGGTGGTACTGGTTGTTGACGGTACAAGGTGTTTGTGGTACTGGTTATTGATGGTACAGGGTATAGGTGGTACTAGTTGTTGATGGTACAGGGTGTTGGTTGTACTGGTTGTTGATGGTACAGGTTGCTGGTGGTACTGGTTTTTGAAGGAAAAGGGTGTTGGTGGTACTGGTTGTTGATGGTACAGTTTGTAGGTGGTACAGGGTGTGGGTGGTGCTGGTGGTTTATTGTACAGGGAGTAGGTGGTACAGGGTGTTCGTGGTACTAGTTGTTAATGGTACTGGGTGTTGATGGTACAGGGTGTGGGTGGTACAGGTTGTTGATGGTACAGGGTGTTGGTGTTACTGGTTTTTGATGGAACAGGGTGTTGGTGGAACTGGTTGTTGATAGTACACGGTGTTGGTGGTACTGGTTGTTCATAGTACAGTGTATAGGTGGTACTGGTTTTTAACGGTACAGGTGTGTTGGTGGTGCAGGTTGTTGATTGTACAGGGTGTTGGTGGTACTGGTTGTTGATGGAACAGGGTTGTGGTACTGGTTGTTGATGGAACAGGGTGTTAGTGATACTAGTTGTTCATAGTAGAGGATGTAGGTGGTACTGGTTTTTAATGGTACAGGGTGTTAGTGGTACTAGTTGTTGATGGTTCAGGGTGTTGGTGTACTGGTGGTTGATGGTACGGGGTGTAGGTGGTAAAGGGTGTTGATGGTACAGGGTATTGATGGTACTTGTTGTTTATGGTACAGGGTGTTGATGGAACTGGTTGTTGATGGTACAGGGTGTTAATGGTACTGGTTGTTGATAGTACAGGGTGTTGGTGGTACTGGTTGTTGATGGAACCGGGTGTTGGCGGTACTTGTTGTTCTTAGTACAGTATGTAGGTGGTACTGGTTGTTGATAGTACAGGGCGTTGGTGGTACTGGTTGTTGATGGTAAAGGGTGTTGTTGGTACTGGTTGTTTGAAGGTACATTGTGTAGGTGATACTGGTTGTTGATGGTACAGGGTGTAGGTGGTACAGGGTGTTGATGGTACAGGGTGTTAGTGGTATTGGTTGTTGATGGTACAGGGTGTTGATGGTACTGGTTGTTTATGGTACAGGTACTGGTGGTACTGGTTGTATATTGTATACAGAATGTTTGTGGTACGGGTTATTGATGGTAAAGGGTATTGGTGGTACTGGTTGTTGATGGTACAAGGTGTAGGTGGTACAGGGTGTTTCTGGTACTGGTTGTTGATGGTACAGGGTGTAGGTGGTATAAGGTGTTGATGGTTCAGGGTTTTGGTGGTACTGGTTGTTGATTTTACAGGGTGTTGATGGTACAGGGTGTTGATGGTACAGGGTGTTGATGGTACTGGTTCATGATGGTACAGGGTGTAGGTGATACTGGTTGTTTGTGGTATAGGGGGTTGGTGGTACTGGTTGTTGATGGTACAGGGTGTAGGTGGTACTAGGTGTTCAGGGTACAGGATGTAGGTGGTACAGGTTGTTGATAGAACAGGGTGTTGATGGTACTGGTTGTTGTTGGTACAGGGTGTTGGTGGTACTAGTTGTCGATGGAACAGGGTGTTGGTGGTATCGGTTATTGATGGTACAGGGTGTTGGTCGTACTGGTTGTTGATGGTGCAGGTTGTTGGTGATAATGGTTGTTGATGGTACTGATTCGTGATGGTACAGGGTGTTGGTGGTACTAGTTGTTGATGATAGAGGGTGTTGGTGATACTAATTGTTGATGGTACTGTGTGGGTGGTACTGGTTGTTGATGGTACAGGGTGTTTGTGGTACTGATTGATGATGGTACAGAGTGTTCGTGGTACATCGTGTTGATGGTACAGGGTGTTGGTGGCACTGGTAGTTGATGGTACAGTTGCAGGTGGTACAGGGTCTTGTGGATACAGGATGTAGGTGTTACAGGTTGTTGATGGAACAGGGTGTTGAAGGTACTGGTTGTTGATGGTACAGAGTTTTTTTGGTACTGGTTGTCGATGGAACAGGGTGTTGGTGGTATCGGTTTGTTATTGTACAGGGTGTTGGTGGTACTGGTTGTTGATGGTACAGGTTGATGGTGATAATGGTTGTTGATGGTACAGGGTGTTGATGGTAGTGATTGTTGATAGTACAGGGTGTTGGTGGTACTAGTTGTTGATGGTACAGGGTGTTGGTGGTACTGGTTGTTAAAGGTACTGTGTGTTGGGTGGTACTGGTTGTTCATGGTACAGGGTGTTGTTGGTACTGGTTTTTGGTGGTACAGGGTGTTGGTGGTACAGGGTGTTGACGGTACAGGGTGTTGGTGGTACAGGGTGTTGATGGTACAAGTTGTTGATGGTACAGGGTGTAGGTGGTAAAGGATGTTGATGATACAAGGTGTTGATGGTACTGGTTGTTGAGAGTACAGGGTGTTGATGGTACTGGTTGTTGATAGTACAGAGTGTTGGTGGTTCTGGTTGTTGAAGGTACAGGGTGTTGTTGTACAGGGTGTTGATGGTACTGTTTGTTGAGGGTTCAGGGTGTTGGTGGAACTGGTTGTTGATGGTACAGGGTGTTAGTTGGTACTGGTTTTGATGGTACATGGTGTAGGTGGTAAAGGGTGTTGATGGTACACGGTGTTGATGGAAACTGGTTGTTTAATGGTACAGGGTGCCGGCGGTTCTGGTTGTTGATGGCACAGGGTGTTGGTGATACTGGTTGTTGATGGTACAGCGTGTTCATGGTACTGGATGTTGATGGTACTGGGTGTTGGTGGTACTAGTCGTTGATGGTACTGGGTGTTGGTGTTATAGGGTGGTGATGGTACAGGGTGTTGTTGGTACTGGTTTTTGATGTACAGGGTATAGGTGGTACTAGTTGTTGATGGTACAGGGTGTTGGTGGTATTGGTTGTTGACGGTACAAGGTGTTTGTGGTACTGGTTGTTGATGGTACAGGGTATAGGTGGTACTGGTTGTTGGACGGTACAAGGTGTTTGTGGTACTGGTTATTGATGGTACAGGGTATAGGTGGTACTAGTTGTTTATGGTACAGGGTGTTGGTTGTACTGGTTGTTGATGGTACAGGTTGCTGGTGGTACTGGTTGTTGATGGTACAGTTTGTAGGTGGTACAGGGTGTGGGTGGTGCTGGTGGTTTATTGTACAGGGAGTAGGTGGTACAGGGTGTTCGTGGTACTAGTTGTTAATGGTACTGGGTGTTGATGGTACTGGGTGTTGATGGTACAGGGTGTGGGTGGTACAGATTGTTGATGGTACAGGGTGTTGGTGTTACTGGTTTTTGATGGAACAGGGTGTTGGTGGAACTGGTTGTTGATAGTACACGGTGTTGGTGGTACTGGTTGTTCATAGTACAGTGTATAGGTGGTACTGGTTTTTAACGGTACAGGTGTGTTGGTGGTGCAGGTTGTTGATTGTACAGGGTGTTGGTGGTACTGGTTGTTGATGGAACAGGGTGTTGGTGGTACTGGTTGTTGATGGAACAGGGTGTTAGTGATACTAGTTGTTCATAGTAGAGGATGTAGGTGGTACTGGTTTTTAATGGTACAGGGTGTTAGTGGTACTAGTTGTTGATGGTTCAGGGTGTTGGTGGTACTGGTGGTTGATGGTACGGGGTGTAGGTGGTAAAGGGTGTTGATGGTACAGGGTATTGATGGTACTTGTTGTTTATGGTACAGGGTGTTGATGGAACCGGTTGTTGATGGTACAGGGTGTTAATGGTACTGGTTGTTGATAGTACAGGGTGTTGGTGGTACTGGTTGTTGATGGAACCGGGTGTTGGCGGTACTTGTTGTTCTTAGTACAGGATGTAGGTGGTACTGGTTGTTGATAGTACAGGGCGTTGGTGGTACTGGTTGTTGATGGTAAAGGGTGTTGTTGGTACTGGTTGTTTGAAGGTACATTGTGTAGGTGATACTGGTTGTTGATGGTACAGGGTGTAGGTGGTACAGGGTGTTGATGGTACAGGGTGTTAGTGGTATTGGTTGTTGATGGTACAGGGTGTTGATGGTACTGGTTGTTTATGGTACAGGGTACTGGTGGTACTGGTTGTATATTGTATACAGAATGTTTGTGGTACGGGTTATTGATGGTAAAGGGTATTGGTGGTACTGGTTGTTGATGGTACAAGGTGTAGGTGGTACAGGGTGTTTCTGGTACTGGTTGTTGATGGTACAGGGTGTAGGTGGTATAAGGTGTTGATGGTTCAGGGTTTTGGTGGTACTGGTTGTTGATTTTACAGGGTGTTGATGGTACAGGGTGTTGATGGTACTGGTTCATGATGGTACAGGGTGTAGGTGATACTGGTTGTTGGTGGTATAGGGGGTTGGTGGTACTGGTTGTTGATGGTACAGGGTGTAGGTGGTACTAGGTGTTCAGGGTACAGGATGTAGGTGGTACAGGTTGTTGATAGAACAGGGTGTTCATGGTACTGGTTGTTGATGGTACAGGGTGTTGGTGGTACTAGTTGTCGATGGAACAGGGTGTTGGTGGTATCGGTTGTTGATGGTACAGGGTGTTGGTCGTACTGGTTGTTGATGGTGCAGGTTGTTGGTGATAATGGTTGTTGATGGTACTGATTCGTGATGGTACAGGGTGTTGGTGGTACTAGTTGTTGATGGTAGAGGGTGTTGGTGATACTAAATGTTGATGGTACTGTGTGTTGGTGGTACTGGTTGTTGATGGTACAGGGTGTTTGTGGTACTGATTGTTGATGGTACAGGGTTTAGGTGGTACAGGGTGTTGATGGTACAGGGTTTAGGTGGTTATGGTTGTTGATTTTACAGAGTGTTCGTGGTACAGCGTGTTGATGGTACAGGGTGTTGATGGTACTGGTTGTTGATGGTACAGGGTGTAGGTGATACTGGTTGTTGGTGGTACAGGGTGTTGGTGGCACTGGTAGTTGATGGTACAGTTGTAGGTGGTACAGGGTCTTGAGGATACAGGATGTAGGTAGTAGAGGTTGTTGATGGAACAGGGTGTTGAAGGTACTGGTTGTTGATGGTACAGGAGTTTTGGTGGTACTGGTTGTCGATGGAACAGGGTGTTGGTGGTACTGGTTGTTGATGGTCCAGTGTGTAGGTGGTACAGGGTGTTTGTGGTGCTGGTGGTTTATGTTACAGGGAATAGGTGGTACAGGGTGTTCGTGGTACTGGTTGTTGATGGTACTGGGTGTTGATGGAAAAAGGTGTTGGTGGAACAGGTTGTTGATAGTACAGGGTGTTTGTGGTACTAGTTGTTGATGGTACAGGGTATAGGTGGTACTGGTTGTTGATGGTACAGGGTGTTAGTGGTACTGGTTGTTGAAGGAAAAGGGTGTTGGTGGTACTGGTTGTTGATGGTACTGGTTGTTGATGGTACAGTGTGTATGTGGTACAGGATGCGGGTGGTGCTGGTGGTTTATTGTACAGGGAATAGGTGGTACAGGGTGTTCGTGATACTGGTTGTTGATGGTACTGGGTGTTGATAGTACAGGGTGTGGGTGGTACTGGTGTTTGATGGTACAGGGTGTTGGTGTTACTTGTTGTTGATGGAACAGGGTGTTGGTGTTACTGGTTGTTGATGGAAAAAGGTGTTGGTGGAACAGGTTGTTGATAGTACAGGGTGTTGGTGGTACTGGTTGTTGAGAGTACAGTGTATAGGTGGTACTGGTTGTTGATGGTACAGGTGTGTTGGTGGTGCTGGTTGTTGATTGTACAAGGTGTAGGTGGTACAGGTTGTTGTTGGTACAGTATGTTGATAGTACAGGGTGTTGGTGGTACTGGTTGTTGATGGAACAGGGTGTTATTGGTACTGGTTGTTGATGGTATACAGGGTGTTTGTGGTACTAGTTGTTGATGGTACAGGGTATAGGTGGTACTGGTTGTTGAAGGGTACAGGGTGTTAGTGGTACTGGTTGTTGAAGGAAAAGGGTGTTGGTGGTACTGGTTGTTGATGGTACAGTGTGTAGGTGATACAGGGTGCGGGTGGTGCTGGTGGTTTATGGTACAGGGAATAGGTGGTACGGGGTGTTCGTGGTACTGGTTGTTGATGGTACTGGGTGTTGATGGTACAGGGTGTGGGTGGTACTGGTGTTTGATGGCACAGGGTGTTGGTGTTACTTGTTGTTGATGGAACAGGGTATTGGTGTTACTGGTTGTTGATGGAAAAGGTGTTGGTGGAACTGGTTGTTGATAGTACAGGGTGTTGGTGGTACTGGTTGTTGATAGTACAGTGTATAGGTGATACTGGTTGTTGATGGTACAGGTGTGTTGGTGTTGCTGGTTGTTGATTGTACAGGGTGTAGGTGGTACAGGTGGTTGTTGGTACTGGTTGTTGATAGTACAGGGTGTTGATGGTTCACGGTTTTATTGGTACTGGTTGATGATTTTACAGGGTGTTGGTGGTAAAGGGTGTTGATGGTACAGGGTGTTGATGGTACTGGTTCTTGATGGTACAGGGTGTTGGTGTTACTTGTTGTTGATGGAACAGGGTGTTGGTGTTACTGGTTGTTGATGGAAAAAGGTGTTGGTGGAACTGGTAGTTGATAGTACAGGGTGTTGGTGGTACTGGTTGTTGATGGAACAGGGTGTTGGTGTTACTGGTTGTTGATGGAAAAGGGTGTTGGTGGAACTGGTTGTTGATAGTACAGGGTGTTGGTGGTACTGGTTGTTGATAGTACAGTGTATAGGTGGTACTGGTTGTTGATGGTACAGGTGTGTTGGGGGTGCTGGTTGTTGATTGTACAGGGTGTAGGTGGTACAGGTTGTTGTTGGTACTGGTTGTTGATAGTACAGGGTGTTGGTGGTACTGGTTGTTGATGGAACAGGATGTTTGTGGTACTGGTTGTTGATGGTATACAGGTGGTTGTGGAACTAGTTGTTGATGGTACAGGGTGTAGGTGGTATTGTTAGTTGATGGTACGGGGTGTAGGTGGTAAAGGGAGTTGATGGTACAGGGTGTTGATGGTACTTGTTGTTGATATTCCAAGGGTGTTGATGGAATTGGTTGTTGATTGTACAGGGTGTTGGTGGTACTGGTTGTTGATAGTACAGGGTGTTGGTAGTACTGGTTGTTGATGGAACCGGGTTTTGGTTGTACTTGTTGTTGATAGTACAGGGTGTTGGTGGTACGGGTTGTTGATGGTACAGGACGTTGGTGGTACTGGTTGTTGATGGTACAGAGTGTTGTTGGTACTGGTTGTTGATGGTACAGGGTGTAGGTGGTACAGGGTGTTCATGGTACACGGTGTTGGTGGTACTGGTTGTTGATGGTACAGGGTGTTGATGGTACTGGTTGTTGATGGTACAGGGTACTGGTAGTATTGGTTGTTGATGGTACAGGATGTTGTTGGCATTGGTTGTTGATGGTACAGGGTGTTGATGGTACTGGTTGTTGATGGTACAAGGTGTAGGTGGTACAGGGTGTTTGTGGTACTGGTTGTTGATGGTACAGGGTATTGGTGTTACTGGTTGTTGATGGTACAAGGTGTGGGGGTACAGGGTGTTTGTGGTACTGGTTGTTGATGGTACAGTGTGTAGGTGGTAGAGGGTGTAGATGGTTCACGGTTTTATTGGTACTGGTTGATGATTTTACAGGGTGTTGGTGGTAAAGGGTGTTGATGGTACAGGGTGTTGATGGTACTGGTTCCTGATGGTACAGGGTGTTGGTGTTACTTGTTGCTGATGGAACAGGGTGTTGGTGTTACTGGTTGTTGATGGAAAAAGGTGTTGGTGGAACTGGTTGTTAATAGTACAGGGTGTTGGTGGTACTGGTTGTTGATAGTACAGTGTATAGGTGGTACTGGTTGTTGATGCTACAGGTGTGTTGGTGGTGCTGGTTGTTGATTGTACAGGGTGTAGGTGGTACAGGTTGTTGTTGGTACAGGTTGTTGATAGTACAGGGTTTTGGTGGTACTGGTTGTTGATGGAACAGGGTATTAGTGGTACTGGTTGTTGATGGTATACAGGGTGTTTGTCGTACTAGTTGTTGATGGTACAGGGTATAGGTGGTACTGGTTGTTGATGGTACAGAGTGTTAGTGGTACTGGTTGTTGAAGGAAGAGGGTGTTGGTGGTACTGGTTGTTGATAGTACAGGATGTTGGTGGTACTGGTTGTTGATGGAACCGGGTGTTGGTTGTACTTGTTGTTGATAGTACAGGGTGTTGGTGGTACGGGTTGTTGATGGTACAGGGCGTTGGTGGTACTGCTTGTTGATGGTACAAGGTTTAGGTGGTACAGGGTGTTTGGGGTACTGGTTGTTGATGGTACAGGGTATTGGTGTTACTGGTTGTTGATTGTACCGGATGTTGGTGGAACTGGTTGTTGATGGTGCAGGGTGTATGTGGTACAGTTTGTTGATGGTACAGAGTGTTGGTGGTACTGGTTGATGAAGGTACAAGGTGTTGATGGTACTGGTTGTTGATTGTACAGGGTGTTGGTGGTTCTGGTTGTTTAATGGAAGAGGGTTTTGGTGGTATTGGATGTTGATGGTACAAGGTGTCGGTGGTTCTGGTTGTTGATGGCACAGGGTGTTCGTGATACTGGTTGTTGATGGTACAGCGTGTTGATGGTACTGGTTGTTGATGGTACTAGGGGTTGTTGGTACTAGTTATTGATGGTACTGGGTTTTGGTGGTAAAATGTGGTGATGGTACAGGGTGTTGTTGCTACTAGTTGTTGATGGTACAGATGTGTTGGTGGTGCTGGTTGTTGATTGTACAGGGTGTAGGTGGTACAGGTTGTCGTTGGTACTGGTTGTTGATAGTGCAGGTTGTTGGTGGTACTGGTTGGTGATGGAACAGGGTGTTAGTTGTACTAGTTGTTCATAGTACAGGATGTAGGTGGTACTGGTTTTTGATTGTACAAGGTGTTAGTGGTACTGGTTGTTGATGGTATACAGGGTGTTTGTGGTACTAGTTGTTGATGGTACAGGGTGTAGGTGGTACTGGTGGTTGAAGGTACGGGGTGTAGGTGGTAAAGGGTGTTGATGGTACAGGGTGTTGGGAGTACTGGTTGTTGATGGTACAGGGCGTGCGTGGTACTGGTTGTTGATGGTACAGGGTGTTGCTGGTACTGGTTGTTGATGGTACAGGGTGTATGTGGTACAGGGGTTTGATGGTACAGGGTGTTGGTGGTACTGGTTGTTGATGGTACAGGGTGTTGATGGTACTGGTTGTTGATGGTACAGGATACCCGTGGTGGTACTGGTTGTTGATGGTACAGGATACCCGTGGTGGTACTGGTTGTTGATGGTACAGGATGTTGTTAGTACTGGTGGTTGATGGTTCAGGGTGTTGATGGTACAATGTGTTGGTGGCACTGGTTGTTGATTATATACAGGGTGATTGTGGTATTGGTTGTTGATGGTACAGGGTGTTTGTGGTACTGGTTGTTGATGGTACAGGGTGTAGGTGGAACAGGGTGATGACGGTACAGGGTGTTGGTGGTACTGGTTTTTGATTGAACAGGATGTTGGTGGTACTGGTTGATGATGGTACAGGGTGTAGGTGATATTGGTTGTTGGTGGTACAGGGTGTTGGTGGTACTGGTTGTTGATGGTACAGGGTGCAGGTGGTACAACGTGTTGAGGGTACAGGATGTAGGTGGTACTTGTTATTGAAGGTACCGGGTGTTGATGGTACTGGTTGTTGATGTTTCAGGGCGTTAGTGGTACTGGTTGTCGATGGAACAGGGTGTTGGTGGTACTGGTTGTTGGTGGTACAGGGTATTGGTGATAATGGTTGTTGATGGTACAGCGTGGTGATGGTACTCATTGTTGATGGTACAGTGTGTTGGTAGTACTAGTTGTTGGTTATCTTGAGGTTATCTTGAGATGATTTCGGGGCTTTTTAGTGTCCCCGCGGCCCGGTCCTCGACCAGGCCGCGAAAAGCAGCCCGTGACAGCTGACTAACACCCGGGTACCTATTTTACTGCTAGGTAACAGGGGCATAGGGTGAAAGAAACTCTGTCTATTGTTTCTCGCCGGCGCCTGGGATCGAACCCAGGACCACAGGATCACAAGTCCAGCGTGCTGTCCGCTCGGCCCGACCGGCTCCCTATAAAGGGAGCCGGGGGTGGTGGTACAGGGTGTTGGTGGTTATGTGTGTTGGTGGTACTAGTTGTTGTTGGTACAGGGTGTTGTTGGTACTGGTTGTTGATGGTACATGGTGTTGGTGGTACTGGTTGTTGACAGAACAGGGTGTTGGTAGTACTGGTTCTTGATGGTACAGGTTGCGGGTGGTACTGGTTGTTGATGGTTCAGTGTGTAGGTGGTAGAGGGTGTTCGTGGTACTGATTGTTCTTGGTACTGGGTGTTGATGGTACAGGGTGTTGGTGGTACTGGTTGTTGATGGTACAGGTGTGTTGGTGGTGCTGGTTGTTGATTGTACAGGGTGTAGGTGGTACGATTGTTGTTGGTACTGGTTGCTGATAGCACAGGGTGTTGGTGGTACTGGTTGTTGATAGAACAGGGTGTTAGTTGTACTAGTTGTTCATAGTACAGGATGTAAGTGGTACTGGTTGTTGATGGTACAGGGTGTTAGTGGTACTGGTTGTTGATGGTATACAGGGTGTTTGTGGTACTAGTTGTTGATAGAACAGGGTGTAGGTGGTACTGGTGGTTGATGGTACGGGGTGTAAGTTGTAAAGTGTGTTGATGGTACAGGGTGTTGATAGTACTCGTTGCTGATGGTACTAGTTGTTGATGGTACAGGGTGTTGATGGTACTGGTTGTTGATAGTACAGGGTGTTGGTGGTACTGGTTGTTGATTGAACCGGATGTTGGTGGTACTTGTTGTTCATAGTACAGTATGTAGGAGGTACTGGTTGTTGATGGTACATGGTGTTTGTGGTAATGGTTGTTGATGGTACAGGGCATTAGTGGTACTGGTTGTTGATGGTACAGGGTGTAGGTGGTACAGGGTGTTGATGGTACAGGGTGTTGGTGGTACTGGTTGTTGATGGTACAGGGTGTTGGTGGTACTGGTTGTTGTTGATGGTACAGGGTACTGGTGGTACTGTTTGTTGGTGGTACAGGATGTTGTTGGTACTGGTAGTTGATGGTACAGGGTGTTGATGGTAATGGTTGTTGATGGTACAGGTTGTAGGTGGATCAAGGTGATGATTGATACAGGGTGTTGGTGGTACTGGTTTTTGATGGAAAAGGGTGTTGGTGGTACTGGTTGTTGATGGTATAAGGTGTAGGTAGTACAGGGTGTTAACGGTACAGGGTGTTGGTGGTACTGGTTTTTGATTATACAGGGTGTTGGTGGTACAGAGTGTTGATGGTACAGGGTGTTGATGGTACAGGTTGTTGATGGGACAGGGTATAGGTGATACTGGTTGTTGGTGGTACAGGGTGTTGGTGGTACTGGTTGTTGATGGTACAGGGTGTAGGTGGTACAGCGTGTTGAGGGTACAGGATGTAGATGGTACTTGTTATTGATGGTACAGGGTGTTGATGATACTGGTTGTTGATGGTACAGGGTGTTGGTGGTACAGTGTGTAGGTGGTACAGGGTGTGGGTGGTGCTGGTGGTTTCTGGTACAGGGTGTAGGTGGTACAGTGAGTTCGTGGTACTGGTTGTTGATGGTATTGGGTGTTGATGGTACAGGGTGTTGATGGTACTGGTTGTTGATATTACAGGGTGTCGGTGTTACTGGTTGTTGATGGAACAGGGTGTTGGTGGTACTGGTTGTTGATAGTACAGTGTGTTGGTTGTATTGGTTGTTGATGGTACAGGTGTGTTGGTGGTGCTGGTTGTTGATTGTACAGGGTGTAGGTGGTACAGGTTGTTGTTGGTACTGGTTGTTGATGGGACAGGGTGTAGGTGATACTGGTTGTTTATGGTATAGGGTGTTGGTGGTACTGGATGTTGATGGTACAGGGTGTTGATGGTACTGATTGTTGATGGTACAGTGTGCTGGTGGTACTAGTTGTTGATGGTACAGGGTATTGGTGGTACTGGTTGTTGATGGTACAGGGTGTTGTTGGTACTGGTTGTTGATGGTACAGGGTGTTGGTGGTACTGGTTGTTGATGGTACAGGACATTGGTGGTACTGGTTGTTGATGGTACAGGGTGTTGGTGGTATTAGTTGTTGATGGTACAGGGTGTTGGTGGTATTAGTTGTTGATGGTACAGGGTGTTGGTTATACTTGGTGTTGAAGGTGCAGGGTGTTGGTGGTGCTGGTTGTTGATTGTACAGGGTGTTTGTGGAACTGGTTGTTGATAGTACAGTGTATAGGTGGTACTGGTCGTTGATGGTACAGGTGTGTTGGTGGTGCTGGTTGTTGATTGTACAGGGTGTAGGTGGTACAGGTTGTAGTTGGTACTGGTTGTTGATAGTACAGGGTGTTGGTGGTACTGGTTGTTGATGGAACAGGGTGTTAGTTTTACATGTTGTTGATGGTATACAGGGTGTTTGTGGTACTAGTTGTTGATGGTAAAGGGTATAGGTGGTACTGGTTGTTGATGGTACAGGGTGTAGGTGGAACAGGGTGATGACGGTACAGGGTGTTGGTGGTACTGGTTTTTGATTGAACAGGATGTTGGTGGTACTGGTTGATGATGGTACAGGGTGTAGGTGATATTGGTTGTTGGTGGTACAGGGTGTTGGTGGTACTGGTTGTTGATGGTACAGGGTGCAGGTGGTACAACGTGTTGAGGGTACAGGATGTAGGTGGTACTTGTTATTGAAGGTACCGGGTGTTGATGGTACTGGTTGTTGATGTTTCAGGGCGTTAGTGGTACTGGTTGTCGATGGAACAGGGTGTTGGTGGTACTGGTTGTTGGTGGTACAGGGTATTGGTGATAATGGTTGTTGATGGTACAGCGTGGTGATGGTACTCATTGTTGATGGTACAGTGTGTTGGTAGTACTAGTTGTTGGTTATCTTGAGGTTATCTTGAGATGATTTCGGGGCTTTTTAGTGTCCCCGCGGCCCGGTCCTCGACCAGGCCGCGAAAAGCAGCCCGTGACAGCTGACTAACACCCGGGTACCTATTTTACTGCTAGGTAACAGGGGCATAGGGTGAAAGAAACTCTGTCTATTGTTTCTCGCCGGCGCCTGGGATCGAACCCAGGACCACAGGATCACAAGTCCAGCGTGCTGTCCGCTCGGCCGATTGGCTCCCTATAAAGGGAGCCGGGGGTGGTGGTACAGGGTGTTGGTGGTTATGTGTGTTGGTGGTACTAGTTGTTGTTGGTACAGGGTGTTGTTGGTACTGGTTGTTGATGGTACATGGTGTTGGTGGTACTGGTTTTTGACAGAACAGGGTGTTGGTAGTACTGGTTCTTGATGGTACAGGTTGCGGGTGGTACTGGTTGTTGATGGTTCAGTGTGTAGGTGGTAGAGGGTGTTCGTGGTACTGATTGTTCTTGGTACTGGGTGTTGATGGTACAGGGTGTTGGTGGTACTGGTTGTTGATGGTACAGGTGTGTTGGTGGTGCTGGTTGTTGATTGTACAGGGTGTAGGTGGTACGATTGTTGTTGGTACTGGTTGCTGATAGCACAGGGTGTTGGTGGTACTGGTTGTTGATAGAACAGGGTGTTAGTTGTACTAGTTGTTCATAGTACAGGATGTAAGTGGTACTGGTTGTTGATGGTACAGGGTGTTAGTGGTACTGGTTGTTGATGGTATACAGGGTGTTTGTGGTACTAGTTGTTGATAGAACAGGGTGTAGGTGGTACTGGTGGTTGATGGTACGGGGTGTAAGTTGTAAAGTGTGTTGATGGTACAGGGTGTTGATAGTACTGGTTGCTGATGGTACTAGTTGTTGATGGTACAGGGTGTTGATGGTACTGGTTGTTGATAGTACAGGGTGTTGGTGGTACTGGTTGTTGAATTGAACCGGATGTTGGTGGTACTTGTTGTTCATAGTACAGTATGTAGGAGGTACTGGTTGTTGATGGTACATGGTGTTTGTGGTAATGGTTGTTGATGGTACAGGGCATTAGTGGTACTGGTTGTTGATGGTTCAGGGTGTAGGTGGTACAGGGTGTTGATGGTACAGGGTGTTGGTGGTACTGGTTGTTGATGGTACAGGGTGTTGGTGGTACTGGTTGTTGTTGATGGTACAGGGTACTGGTGGTACTGTTTGTTGATGGTACAGGATGTTGTTGGTACTGGTAGTTGATGGTACAGGGTGTTGATGGTAATGGTTGTTGATGGTACAGGTTGTAGGTGGAACAAGGTGATGATGATACAGGGTGTTGGTGGTACTGGTTTTTGATGGAAAAGGGTGTTGGTGGTACTGGTTGTTGATGGTATAAGGTGTAGGTAGTACAGGGTGTTTACGGTACAGGGTGTTGGTGGTACTGGTTTTTGATTATACAGGGTGTTGGTGGTACAGAGTGTTGATGGTGCAGGGTGTTGATGGTGCAGGTTGTTGATGGGACAGGGTATAGGTGATACTGGTTGTTGGTGGTACAGGGTGTTGGTGGTACTGGTTGTTGATGGTACAGGGTGTAGGTGGTACAGCGTGTTGAGGGTACAGGATGTAGATGGTACTTGTTATTGATGGTACAGGGTGTTGATGATACTGGTTGTTGATGGTACAGGGTGTTGGTGGTACAGTGTGTAGGTGGTACTGGGTGTGGGTGGTGCTGGTGGTTTATGGTACAGGGTGTAGGTGGTACAGTGAGTTCGTGGTACTGGTTGTTGATGGTATTGGGTGTTGATGGTACAGGGTGTTGATGGTACTGGTTGTTGATATTACAGGGTGTCGGTGTTACTGGTTGTTGATGGAACAGGGTGTTGGTGGTACTGGTTGTTGATAGTACAGTGTGTTGGTTGTATTGGTTGTTGATGGTACAGGTGTGTTGGTGGTGCTGGTTGTTGATTGTACAGGGTGTAGGTGGTACAGGTTGTTGTTGGTACTGGTTGTTGATGGGACAGGGTGTAGGTGATACTGGTTGTTTATGGTATAGGGTGTTGGTGGTACTGGATGTTGATGGTACAGGGTGTTGATGGTACTGATTGTTGATGGTACAGTGTGCTGGTGGTACTAGTTGTTGATGGTACAGGGTATTGGTGGTACTGGTTGTTGATGGTACAGGGTGTTGTTGGTACTGGTTGTTGATGGTACAGGGTGTTGGTGGTACTGGTTGTTGATGGTACAGGACATTGGTGGTACTGGTTGTTGATGGTACAGGGTGTTGGTGGTATTAGTTGTTGATGGTACAGGGTGTTGGTGGTATTAGTTGTTGATGGTACAGGGTGTTGGTTATACTTGGTGTTGAAGGTGCAGGGTGTTGGTGGTGCTGGTTGTTGATTGTACAGGGTGTTTGTGGAACTGGTTGTTGATAGTACAGTGTATAGGTGGTACTGGTCGTTGATGGTACAGGTGTGTTGGTGGTGCTGGTTGTTGATTGTACAGGGTGTAGGTGGTACAGGTTGTAGTTGGTACTGGTTGTTGATAGTACAGGGTGTTGGTGGTACTGGTTGTTGATGGAACAGGGTGTTAGTTTTACTGGTTGTTGATGGTATACAGGGTGTTTGTGGTACTAGTTGTTGATGGTACAGGGTATAGGTGGTACTGGTTGTTGATGGTACAGGGTGTTAGTGGTACTGATTGTTGAAGAAAAAGGGTGTTGGTGGGACTGGTTGTTGATGGTACAGTGTGTAGGTGGTGCAGGGTGCTGGTGGTTTATGGTACAGGGAATATGTTGTTGATGGAACAGGGTGTTGGTGTTACTGGTTGTTGATGGAAAAAGGTGTTGATGGAATTGGTTGTTGATGGTACAGGGTGTTGGTGGTACTGGTTGTTGATAGTACAGGATGTTGGTGGTACTGGTTGTTGATGGAACTGGGTGTTGGTTGTACTTGTTGTTAATAGTACAGGGTGTTGGTGGTACGGGTTGTTGATGGTACAGGGCGTTGGTGGTACTGCTTATTGATGGTACAAGGTTTAGGTGGTACAGGGTGTTTGTGCTACTGGTTGTTGATGGTACAGGGTATTGGTGTTACTGGTTGTTGATTATATACAGGGTGATTGTGGTATTGGTTGTTGATGGTACAGGGTATTGGTGGTACTGGTTGTTGATGGTTCAAGGTGTAGGTGGTACAGGGTGTTTGTGGTACTGGTTGTTGATGGTACAGGGTGTAGGTGGAACAGGGTGATGACGGTACAGGGTGTTGGTGGTACTGGTTTTTGATTGAGGATGTTGGTGGTACTGGTTGTTGATGGTACAGGGTGTAGGTGATATTGGTTGTTGGTGGTACAGGGTGTTGGTGGTACTGGTTGTTGATGGTACAGGGTGCAGGTGGTACAACGTGTTGAGGGTACAGGATGTAGGTGGTACTTGTTATTGAAGGTACCGGGTGTTGATGGTACTGGTTGTTGATGGTACAGGGTGTAGGTGATATTGGTTGTTGGTAGTACAGGGTGTTGGTGGTACTGGTTGTTGATGGTACAGGGTGCAGGTGGTACAGCGTGTTGAGGGTACAGGATGTAGGTGGTACTTGTTATTGATGGTACCGGGTGTTGATGGTACTGGTTGTTGATGGTTCAGGGTGTTAGTGGTACTGGTTGTCGATGGAACAGGGTGTTGGTGGTACTGGTTGTTGGTGGTACAGGGTTTTGGTGATAATGGTTGTTGATGGTACAGCGTGGTGATGGTACTCATTGTTGATGGTACAGTGTGTTGGTGGTACTAGTTGTTGGTTATCTTGAGATGATTTCGGGGCTTTTTAGTGTCCCCGCGGCCCGGTCCTCGACCAGGCCGCGAAAAGCAGCCCGTGACAGCTGACTAACACCCGGGTACCTATTTTACTGCTAGGTAACAGGGGCATAGGGTGAAAGAAACTCTGTCTATTGTTTCTCGCCGGCGCCTGGGATCGAACCCAGGACCACAGGATCACAAGTCCAGCGTGCTGTCCGCTCGGCCGACCGGCTCCCTATAAAGGGAGCCGGGGGTGGTGGTACAGGGTGTTGGTGGTTATGTGTGTTGGTGGTACTAGTTGTTGTTGGTACAGGGTGTTGTTGGTACTGGTTGTTGATGGTACATGGTGTTGGTGGTACTGGTTGTTGACAGAACAGGGTGTTGGTAGTACTGGTTCTTGATGGTACAGGTTGCGGGTGGTACTGGTTGTTGATGGTTCAGTGTGTAGGTGGTAGAGGGTGTTCGTGGTACTGATTGTTCTTGGTACTGGGTGTTGATGGTACAGGGTGTTGGTGGTACTGGTTGTTGATGGTACAGGTGTGTTGGTGGTGCTGGTTGTTGATTGTACAGGGTGTAGGTGGTACGATTGTTGTTGGTACTGGTTGCTGATAGCACAGGGTGTTGGTGGTACTGGTTGTTGATAGAACAGGGTGTTAGTTGTACTAGTTGTTCATAGTACAGGATGTAAGTGGTACTGGTTGTTGATGGTACAGGGTGTTAGTGGTACTGGTTGTTGATGGTATACAGGGTGTTTGTGGTACTAGTTGTTGATAGAACAGGGTGTAGGTGGTACTGGTGGTTGATGGTACGGGGTGTAAGTTGTAAAGTGTGTTGATGGTACAGGGTGTTGATAGTACTCGTTGCTGATGGTACTAGTTGTTGATGGTACAGGGTGTTGATGGTACTGGTTGTTGATAGTACAGGGTGTTGGTGGTACTGGTTGTTGATTGAACCGGATGTTGGTGGTACTTGTTGTTCATAGTACAGTATGTAGGAGGTACTGGTTGTTGATGGTACATGGTGTTTGTGGTAATGGTTGTTGATGGTACAGGGCATTAGTGGTACTGGTTGTTGATGGTACAGGGTGTAGGTGGTACAGGGTGTTGATGGTACAGGGTGTTGGTGGTACTGGTTGTTGATGGTACAGGGTGTTGGTGGTACTGGTTGTTGTTGATGGTACAGGGTACTGGTGGTACTGTTTGTTGATGGTACAGGATGTTGTTGGTACTGGTAGTTGATGGTACAGGGTGTTGATGGTAATGGTTGTTGATGGTACAGGTTGTAGGTGGATCAAGGTGATGATGATACAGGGTGTTGGTGGTACTGGTTTTTGATGGAAAAGGGTGTTGGTGGTACTGGTTGTTGATGGTATAAGGTGTAGGTAGTACAGGGTGTTAACGGTACAGGGTGTTGGTGGTACTGGTTTTTGATTATACAGGGTGTTGGTGGTACAGAGTGTTGATGGTACAGGGTGTTGATGGTACAGGTTGTTGATGGGACAGGGTATAGGTGATACTGGTTGTTGGTGGTACAGGGTGTTGGTGGTACTGGTTGTTGATGGTACAGGGTGTAGGTGGTACAGCGTGTTGAGGGTACAGGATGTAGATGGTACTTGTTATTGATGGTACAGGGTGTTGATGATACTGGTTGTTGATGGTACAGGGTGTTGGTGGTACAGTGTGTAGGTGGTACAGGGTGTGGGTGGTGCTGGTGGTTTCTGGTACAGGGTGTAGGTGGTACAGTGAGTTCGTGGTACTGGTTGTTGATGGTATTGGGTGTTGATGGTACAGGGTGTTGATGGTACTGGTTGTTGATATTACAGGGTGTCGGTGTTACTGGTTGTTGATGGAACAGGGTGTTGGTGGTACTGGTTGTTGATAGTACAGTGTGTTGGTTGTATTGGTTGTTGATGGTACAGGTGTGTTGGTGGTGCTGGTTGTTGATTGTACAGGGTGTAGGTGGTACAGGTTGTTGTTGGTACTGGTTGTTGATGGGACAGGGTGTAGGTGATACTGGTTGTTTATGGTATAGGGTGTTGGTGGTACTGGATGTTGATGGTACAGGGTGTTGATGGTACTGATTGTTGATGGTACAGTGTGCTGGTGGTACTAGTTGTTGATGGTACAGGGTATTGGTGGTACTGGTTGTTGATGGTACAGGGTGTTGTTGGTACTGGTTGTTGATGGTACAGGGTGTTGGTGGTACTGGTTGTTGATGGTACAGGACATTGGTGGTACTGGTTGTTGATGGTACAGGGTGTTGGTGGTATTAGTTGTTGATGGTACAGGGTGTTGGTGGTATTAGTTGTTGATGGTACAGGGTGTTGGTTATACTTGGTGTTGAAGGTGCAGGGTGTTGGTGGTGCTGGTTGTTGATTGTACAGGGTGTTTGTGGAACTGGTTGTTGATAGTACAGTGTATAGGTGGTACTGGTCGTTGATGGTACAGGTGTGTTGGTGGTGCTGGTTGTTGATTGTACAGGGTGTAGGTGGTACAGGTTGTAGTTGGTACTGGTTGTTGATAGTACAGGGTGTTGGTGGTACTGGTTGTTGATGGAACAGGGTGTTAGTTTTACTTGTTGTTGATGGTATACAGGGTGTTTGTGGTACTAGTTGTTGATGGTACAGGGTATAGGTGGTACTGGTTGTTGATGGTACAGGGTGTTAGTGGTACTGATTGTTGAAGAAAAAGGGTGTTGGTGGGACTGGTTGTTGATGGTACAGTGTGTAGGTGGTGCAGGGTGCTGGTGGTTTATGGTACAGGGAATATGTTGTTGATGGAACAGGGTGTTGGTGTTACTGGTTGTTGATGGAAAAAGGTGTTGATGGAATTGGTTGTTGATGGTACAGGGTGTTGGTGGTACTGGTTGTTGATAGTACAGGATGTTGGTGGTACTGGTTGTTGATGGAACCGGGTGTTGGTTGTACTTGTTGTTAATAGTACAGGGTGTTGGTGGTACGGGTTGTTGATGGTACAGGGCGTTGGTGGTACTGCTTATTGATGGTACAAGGTTTAGGTGGTACAGGGTGTTTGTGCTACTGGTTGTTGATGGTACAGGGTATTGGTGTTACTGGTTGTTGATGGTACCGGATGTTGGTGGTACTTTTTGTTGATGGTGCAGGGTGTATGAGGTACAGTTTGTTGATGGTAAAGAGTGTTGGTGGTACTGGTTGATGAAGGAACAAGGTGTTGATGGTACTGGTTGTTGATTTTACAGGGTGTTGGTGGTTCTGGTTGTTTAATGGAAGAGGGTTTTGGTGGTATTGGATGTTGATGGTACAGGGTGTCGGTGGTTCTGGTTGTTGATGGCACAGGGTGTTCGTGATACTGGTTGTTGATGGTACAGCGTGTTGATGGTACTGGTTGTTGATGGTACTAGGGGTTGTTGGTACTAGTTATTGATGGTACTGGGTTTTGGTGGTTAAAGGTGGTGATGGTACAGGGTGTTGTTGCTACTGGTTGTTGATGGGACAGGTGTGTTGGTGGTGCTGGTTGTTGATTGTACAGGGTGTAGGTGGTACAGGTTGTCGTTGGTACTGGTTGTTGATAGTACAGGTTGTTGTTGGTACTGGTTGTTGATGGAACAGGGTGTTAGTTGTACTAGTTGTTCATAGTACAGGATGTAGGTGGTACTGGTTTTTGATTGTACAAGGTGTTAGTGGTACTGGTTGTTGATGGTATACAGGGTGTTTGTGGTACTAGTAGTTGATGGTACAGGGTGTAGGTGGAACTGGTGGTTGAAGGTACGGGGTGTAGGTGGTAAAGGGTGTTGATAGTACAGGGTGTTGGGGGTACTGGTTGTTGATGGTACAAGGCGTGCGTGGTACTGGTTGTTGATGGTACAGGGTGTTGTTGGTACTGGTTGTTGTTGGTACATTGTGTAGGTGATACTGGTTGTTGATGGTACAGGGTGTATGTGGTACAGGGGTTTGATGGTACAGGGTGTTGGTGGTACTGGTTGTTGATGGTACAGGGTGTTGATGGTACTGGTTGTTGATGGTACAGGATACTGGTGGTACTGGTTGTTGATGGTACATGATGTTGTTGGTACTGGTGGTTGATGGTACAGGGTGTTGATGGTACTGGTTGTTGATGGTACAATGTGTTGGTGGCACTGGTTGTTGATTATATACAGGGTGATTGTGGTATTGGTTGTTGATGGTACAGGGTATTGGTGGTAATGGTTGTTGATGGTTCAATGTGTAGGTGGTACAGGGTGTTTGTGGTACTGGTTGTTGATGGTACAGGGTGTAGGTGGAACAGGGTGATGACGGTACAGGGTGTTGGTGGTACTGGTTTTTGATTGAACAGGATGTTGGTGGTACTGGTTGTTGATGGTACAGGGTGTAGGTGATATTGGTTGTTGGTAGTACAGGGTGTTGGTGGTACTGGTTGTTGATGGTACAGGGTGCAGGTGGTACAGCGTGTTGAGGGTACAGGATGTAGGTGGTACTTGTTATTGATGGTACCGGGTGTTGATGGTACTGGTTGTTGATGGTTCAGGGTGTTAGTGGTACTGGTTGTCGATGGAACAGGGTGTTGGTGGTACTGGTTGTTGGTGGTACAGGGTTTTGGTGATAATGGTTGTTGATGGTACAGCGTGGTGATGGTAATCATTGTTGATGGTACAGTGTGTTGGTGGTACTAGTTGTTGGTGGTACAGGGTGTTGGTGTTACTGGTTGTTGATGGTTATGTGTGTTGGTGGTACTAGTTGTTTTTGGTACAGGTTGTTGTTGGTACTGGTTGTTGATGGTACAGGGTGTTGGTAGTACAGGGTGTTGAGGGTAAAGGGTGTTGGTGGTACTGGTTGTTGATGGTACAGGGTGTTGGTGGTACTGGTTGTTGACAGAACAGGGTGTTTGTGGTACTGGTTGTTGAAGGTACAGGGTATCTGTGGTACTGGTTGTTGATGGTACAGGGTGTTGGTAGTACTGGTTCTTGATGGTACAGGTTGCGGGTGGTACTGGTTGTTGAAGGAAAAGGGTGGTGGTACTGGTTGTTGAAGGAAAAGGGTGGTGGTACTGGTTGTTGATGGTTCAGTGTGTAGGTGGTACAGGGTTTTCGTGGTACTGATTGTTCTTGGTACTGGGTGTTGATGGTACAGGGTGTTGGTGGTACTGGTTGTTGATATTACAGGTTGTTGGTGTTACTGGTTGTTGATGGAACAGGGTGTTGGTGTTTCTGGTTGTTCATGGAACAGGGTGTTGGTGGATCTGGTTATTGATAGCACAGGATGTTGGTGGTACTGGTTGTTGATAGTACAGTGTGTTGGTGGTACTGGTTGTTGATGGTACAGGTGTGTTGGTGGTGCTGGTTGTTGATTGTACAGGGTGTAGGTGGTACGGTTGTTGTTGGTACTGGTTGCTGATAGCACAGGGTGTTGGTGGTACTGGTTGTTGATGGAACAGGGTGTCAGTTGTACTAGTTGTTCATAGTACAGGATGTAAGTGGTACTGGTTGTTGATGGTACAGGGTGTTAGTGGTACTGGTTGTTGATGGTATACAGGGTGTTTGTGGTACTAGTTGTTGATAGAACAGGGTGTAGGTGGTACTGGTGGTTGATGATACGGGGTGTAAGTTGTAAAGTGTGTTGATGGTACAGGGTGTTGATGGTACTGGTTGCTGATGGTACTGGTTGTTGATGGTACAGGGTGTTGATGGTACTGGTTGTTGATAGTACAGGGTGTTGGTGGTACTGGTTGTTGATGGAACCGGGTGTTGGTGGTACTTGTTGTTTATAGTACAGTATGTAGGAGGTACTGGTTATTGATGGTACAGGGTGTTTGTGGTAATGGTTGTTGATGGTACAGGGCATTAGTGGTACTGGTTGTTGATGGTACAGAGTGTAGGTGGTACAGGGTGTTGATGGTACAGGGTGTTGGTGGTACTGGTTGTTGATGGTACAGGGTATTGGTGGTACTGGTTGTTGTTGATGGTACAGGGTACTGGTGGTACTGTTTGTTGATGGTACAGGAAGTTGTTGGTACTGGTAGTTGATGGTACAGGGTGTTGATGGTAATGGTTGTTGATGGTACAGGTATTAGGTGGAACAAGGTGATGATGATACAGGGTGTTCGTGGTACTGGTTTTTGATGGAAAAGGGTGTTAGTGGTACTGGTTGTTGATGGTACAAGGTGTAGGTAGTACAGTGTGTTGACGGAACAGGGTGTTGGTGGTACTGGTTGTTGATTATACAGGGTGTTGGTGGTACAGTGTTGATGGTACAGGGTGTTGATGGTACAGGTTGTTGCTGGGACAGGGTATAGGTGATACCGGTTGTTGGTGGTACAGGGTGTTGGTGGTACTGGTTGTTGATGGTACAGGGTGTAGGTGGTACAGCGTGTTGAGGGTACAGGATGTAGATGGCACTTGTTATTGATGGTACAGGGTGTTGATGGTACTGGTTGTTGATGGTACAGGGTGTTGGTGGTACAGTGTGTAGGTGGTACAGTGTGTGGGTGGTGCTGGTGGTTTATGGTACAGGGTGTAGGTGGTACAGTGAGTTCGTGGTACTGGTTGTTGATGGTATTGGGTGTTGATGGTACTGGTTGTTGATATTTCAGGGTGTCGGTGTTACTGGTTGTTGATGGAACAGGGTGTTGGTGGTACTGATTGTTGATAGTACAGTGTGTTGGTGGTATTGGTTGTTGATGGTACAGGTGTGTTGGTGGTGCTGGTTGTTGATTGTACAGGGTGTAGGTGGTACAGGTTGTTGTTGGTACTGGTTGTTGATGGGACAGGGTGTAGGTGATACTGGTTGTTTATGGTACAGGGTGTTGGTGGTACAGGGTGTTGATGGTACTGATTGTTGATGGTACAGTGTGCTGGTGGTACTAGTTGTTGATGGTACAGGGTATTGGTGGTACTTGTTGTTGATGGTACAGGGTGTTGTTGGTACTGGTTGTTGTTGGTACAGGATGATGGTGGTACTGGTTGTTGATGGTACAGGATATTGGTGGTACTAGTTGTTGATAGCACAGGGTGTTGGTGATACTGGTTGTTGATGGTACAGCGTGTTGATGGTACTAGTTGTTGATGGTACAGGGTGTTGGTGGTATTAGTTGTTGATGGTACAGGGTGTTGGTGATACTGGGTGTTGAAGGTGCAGGGTGTTGGTGGTACTGGTTGTTGATTGTACAGGGTGTTTGTGGAACTGGTTGTTGATGGTACATGGTGTGGCTGGTACTGGTTGTTCAAGGTACAGGGTGTTGGTGGTACTGGTTGTTGATGGTACAGGGTGTAGGTGGTAAAGGATGTTGATGGTACAGGGTGTTGATGGTACTTGTTGTTGATAGTACAGGGTGCTGATGGTACTGGTTGATGATGGTACAGGGTGTTGGTGGTACTGGTTGTTGATGGCACAGGGTGTTGGTGATACTGGTTGTTGATGGTACAGCGTGTTGATGGTACTAGTTGTTGATGGTACAGGGTTTTGGTGGAACTGGTTGTTGATGGGACAGGGTGTTAGTGGTACTGGTTGTTGATGGTACATGGTGTAGGTGGTACAGGGTGTTGATGGTACAGGGTGTTGATGGTATTGGTTGTTGATGGTACAGCGTGTATTTGGTACTGGTGGTTGTTGGTTCGGGGTGTAGGTGGTACAGGGTGTTGATGGTACTGGTTGTTGATAGTACACGGTGTTGGTGGTACTAGTTGTTGATGGAACAGGGTGTTAGTGGTACTAGTTGTTCATAGTACAGGATGTTGGTGGTACTTGTTGTTAATGGTACAGGGTGTTAGTGATACTGGTTGTTGATGGTATACAGGGTGTTTGTGGTACTAGTTGTTGATAGTACAGGGTGCAGGTGGTACTGGTGGTTGATGGTACGGGGTGTTTGTGGTAAAGTGTGTTGATAGTACAGGGTGTTGATGGTTCTGGTTGTTGATGGAACTGGTTGTTGATGGTACAGGGTGTTGGTGGTACTGGTTGTTGATAGTACAGGGTGTTGGTGGTACTGGTTGTTGATGGAACCGGTTGTTGGTGGTTCTAGTTGTTCATAGTACAGTATGTACGTAGCACTGGTTGTTGATGGTACAGGGTGTTTGTGGTACTGGTTTCTGATGGTACAGGGCATTGGTGGTACAGGGTGTTGATGGTTCAGGGTGTTGGTGGTACTGGTTGTTGATGGTACAGGGTTTTGATGGTACTGGTTGTTGTTGATGGTACAAGGTACTGGTGGTACTGGTTGTTGATTGTACAAGGTGTAGGTTGGTACTGGTAGTTGATGTTACAGGGTGTTGATGGTAATGGTTGTTGATGGTACAGGGTGCTGGTGGTACTGGTTGTTGATGGATACAAGGTGTTTGTAGTACTGGTTGTTGATGGTACAGGGTATTAGTGGTACTGGATGTTGATGGTACAAGGTGTAGGTGGTACAGGGTGTTTGTGGTACTGGTAGTTGATAGTACAGGGTGTTGGTGGTACTGGTTGTTGATGATTCAAGGTGTAGGTGGTACTGGTTGTTGATGATACAGAGTGTTGGTGGTACTGGTTGTTGATGGTACAAGGTGTAGGTGGAACAGGGTGATGATGGTACAGGGTGTTGGTGGTACTGGTTTTTGACGGAACAGGGTTTTAGTGGTACTGGTTGTTGATGGTACAGGGTGTAATTGGTCCCGGGGGTTGATGGTACAGGGTGTTGGTTGTACAGGTTGTTGATTTTACAGGGTGTTGCTGGTACAGTGTTGATGGTACAGGGTGTTGATGGTACTGGTTGTTGATGGGACAGGGTGTTGGTGATACTGGTTGTTTATGGTACAGGGTGTTGGTTGTACTGGTTGTTGATGGTACAGGGTGTTGATGGTACTGATTGTTGAGTGTACAGTGTGCTGGTGGTACTAGTTGTTGATGGTACAGGGTGTTGGTGGTACTGGTGTTTGATGGTTATGTGTGTTGGTGGTACTGGTTGTTGATGGTACAGGGTGTTGTTGGTACTGGTTGTTGATGGTACAGGGTGTTGGTGGTACTGGTTGTTGATGGTACGGGATATTGGTGGTACTGTTTGTTGATGGTACAGGGTGTTGGTGGTACTAGTTGTTGATGGTACAGGGTGTTGGTGATACTGGGTGTTGAAGGTGCAGGGTGTTGGTGGTAATTGGTTGTTGATTGTACAGGGTGTTAGTGGAACTGGTTGTTGATAGTAAAGGGTGCTGATGGTACTGGTTGATGATGGTACAGGGTGTTGGTGGTACAGGGTGTTGATGGTACAGGGTGTTGGTGGTACATGGTGTTGGTGGTACTGTTTGTTGATGGTTCAGGGTGTTGGGGGTACTGGTTGTTGATGGGACAGGGTGTTAGTGGTACTGGTTGTTGATGATACATGGTGTAGGTGGTACAGGGTGTTGATGGTACAGGGTGTTGATAGTACTGGTTGTTTAATGGTACAGGGTGTCGGCGGTTCTGGTTGTTGATGGCACAGCGTGTTGATGGTACTAGTTGTTGATGGTACAGGGTTTTGGTGGAACTGGTTGTTGATGGTACAGGGTGTTGGTGGTACTGGTGGTTGATGGTTCGGTGTGTAGGTGGTACAGGGTGTTGATGGTACAGGGTGTTGATGGTGTGGGATATTTGGGCTTGATTCTGATTAATTAATAATTAAAGTAGTAAATTAAATTACGAAGGACCACCCGCTTTTAAAGTGAAGAGGGAAACTGAGAATTTCAGATCATTAGATAAATTTCTAGAGAAAACGATTGACTATGGATATGACTAGAAAGTATGATCATAAGAATAATTAATGGGCTGTATTATTAAAGAAACCAAACCTCAAACACCTACATTGGGGGGTTATTACTGGAGGTCAGTACGTCCAGGAATCAGTGTGGTTCGTTCACTAATTCAATTAATAATAATCTAATCCTATAAATAATGCTGAATATAATATGTTCATATAAAGAAGGACATGAATATGAATATAACAATGAGTTACAGTAAATCACACATTATGTTGAAACATTCTGAATGTATCAAATTGCTAGAATATGGAAAAAAGAAATAAGCCTTAGCTTGTAGTAGGTTCCTTTAGATAACCCTGGAAGTCCTCTTAATCTCCAAGTCTGGTACACTGACGAATGGCACGGTTAACATGGAGAAGACAGCATGAGGAATTCGTCTCTCGAGCTGCAAGATAAATAACTACCAGTAGCAATTGATTTAACTACTCAATTCATATTCAAGATTATTGATATCTACAGATGGAATTCTAATTACCTGTTATTGGGTGTTATCTCGCCGCGTGACGCGCAATCACCCCGCTATTATTAAACCTGTAAATGATGCATCAAATAAAAGGTACTTAGCTGTGGGCACTGTATAAGTATTAAGATTGCCGTAATTTCGCATCCCATGCTCCGGTGAACCTATCCTGGATTGATGCGTTTCAAGCTGGCTGATCACGTGTCGTCAGGAACCAAGTCTAGGGGTCCCTTATTTAACACCAGCACTAGTTGAAGATATTATCTGCAAGGTCGTTCACGCCTCACAGTGGCGGCTTTCATCTGTGGATGGACACACTTGTCCTATTTGCTGGACAATGGCGTATTCTTATGAGTACGGTGAGCGCAAGTTTGCTTCCTTTCAGCTCTGCACGTGTCCACGCACCGACTGAGGATGGCGTCCCCAAACCCACGCCGAGTCGACGTTCATGACACAAATAATTGTCTTGAACATTAATATTTCTCGCATTCGCGCTTGAAACTCTAAAGACTGGACGGGTTTATTATTTAGAGGAACGAAATATTATTATTTAACTATTTAAGAATAGTAAATATATAAGGGAGAGGAATTAATGTCTCCCCATGGCATTCATTGATGACGTTAACACTATCGCGAGGTAGACGGTATAATTCTAACGTTCTATTCGGCTTTTAGTTAGAGAACAATTCGTCTGCAATCAGTTGTCATACAGAATGCTTTAATTATGGAGAATCGTATTTAATTCTCACACAAATTGAATATAATGTGTTTTACTGTAAAGAAATCTGACGCAATACTGGCGTCAGATGACGTGAGAATTCTAGCCTAATGCACAGATGAATTATTAGTACAGGAGAATTCTACGAGTTGTTAAATTTGCTTACTACAATATTAATATGGTTAGTAATAAGTAATGAGAATACAACAATGCTGTATTCGATGTTGGAAATATCCAACATAACTCCGGGGGGGGATTCTCAGGGTCGCAGTGTACTGTGTTGTACTGACCTATCCCGAAGTGATATTAAGATTAATACATTAGTATGTTAGTATGTTAGTGCACACATAACGAACGTCCCGAATTTATCAAGGACTTACAAGGACTTGAGTCTTGCTATTTACATGTCAAATGAAACATGTTGTTTGTAGCCTACACAATATTTATAGAATTTAACTCTCCCAATTTAAACTAACAGAATCTACCGTGATGCGATATCCTGGGTCATAGTGACGTGTAATGTTTCGTTACGTGATATCACATCGTAGCATCATCACAGTTTTCTCAGTGGGATGTGAAAAAAATTACTCTTGTTCAGAGTTGTAATAGGCTTGCAGTTTCCCTTAGTGGAAACATGCAGGAAATATTGAAACATTAAATGATTAAGTTATCGGTAATCAGGAACACTAAAGCTCACAATAAACTCAACAACTAGGGTCGCAGTGACATGTAATGGTGTATTACGTAGCTGCTGAATCGTAGGTAAACTCAGAATAAGTTCCTAAGAACTGATAACACTATTGTATGATTATACAGTAAAGTGTTATTAGTCATTTAAGATCAAGGATACTATGACACTACAGTAAGGTCACTGTCTAGGGTCGCTGTGACTTGTAACTATTGAGTTACTAGACAATAACATCACGCAGCATCATGATCACCTCAAATTCAAATGAGGAAGTTGAATTTAATGTGCACTGTCGTGCAGTAGTCATTCTGACTGATGGTACAATTAATTTGCTAACTAGCTAAAATAATAGAAAAGTAGAGAACTGAAAAGTTTATTCATTAAAATCAAGGAAAATTCTGAGTCGACAGTGAGATTAGTAGCCTAGTCATTCTGACTTATGAGCTAATTAAATGGCAGCTCATAGGCTTGACACTGTAAACTGGTTAGTACGAAATCACCTTTACATGAATTTGGGTTTATTAAATCAGTCTCTATAAGTATAGTCAACTGTAATTAATGGTGAGTACAGATTAGGCTAGTACTCAGTTGACACTACTAAAGTCCCTAATCCTACCTAAATAAATGGTTTGAATTTCTAACCTACCTAAGTAAGGGACTAAGCTAATTGTGAGCAAAATGTACTCGAATTAACATTGTGAGCAGTATTGAGCTCATTAACAGGTCGAGTTATATTAAACTCGTGAACAGTGTTGACAGGGTGAGCTACAGTGAGCTCGTTAGTTAGTGCTAACAGGGTGAGTTGCAGTGAACTCGTCAACAGTGTCGACAGGGTGAGCTACAGTGAGCTCGTTAGCTAGTGCTAACAGGGTGAGCTACATGGAGCTCGTTAGCTAGTGCTAACAGGGTGAGTTGCAGTGAACTCGTCAACAGTGTTGACAGGGTGAGCTACATTGAGCTCGTTAGCTAGTGCTAACAGGGTGAGCTACATGGAGCTCGTTAGCTAGTGCTAACAGGGTGAGCTACATGGAGCTCGTCAACAGTGTTGACAGGGTGAGCTCGTTAGCTGGTGCTAACAGGGTGAGCTGCATGGAGCTCGTTAGCTAGTGCTAACAGGGTGAGTTGCAGTGAACTCGTCAAAAGTGTTGACAGGGTGAGCTACAGTGAGCTCGTTAGCTAGTGCTAACAGGGTGAGCTACATGGAGCTCGTTAACAGTTAACAGGGTTAGTTGCATTGAGCTCGTTAGCTGGTGCTAACAGGGTGAGCTGCATGGAGCTCGTTAACAGTTAACAGGGTGAGTTACATGGAACTCGTCAACAGTGTTGACAGGGTGAGCTGCATTGAGCTCGTTAGCTGGTGCTAACAGGGTGAGCTGCATGGAGCTCGTTAACCGTTAACAGGTTGAGTTCAGTGAACTCGAATTAACGAGGTGGAGTTTTGACATTCAGTTATCATGGCGAGCAATATTAAGCTCGTGCGCATGGTGAACGAGCACTCATATTATTACGTTAATTCTAAGGGGAGCTATGTTAAGCTCAGGAAGCATGTTAATTAACAATGCTAATGTTTAACGGTAATGCATTAAACATATTAGTTCTCTGAAAATTCACTTACATGTTAGTAAGTTTGCAAGTTTGTTCGTGTTGCGCTCCTACACTAAATAAGCAGAAACGAAAGAAAAACAACTCAAACAATTAATGCAAGTATTTATCACTAACTCTTAGTGCAGAAAACATGGTATTAAGAAGGTTTTCTTGGCAAACCTTTAAGCGCAAGTATAGTGGACCAGTGGTCCTAGTGAATGTTATCACTAAATTCAGGAAATGCCAGTGGCATTAATTTCTAGATTCTCTAGCCTAACATTATTAATTCCTAGGGAGTACTAGATTCTCTAGCCTAACATTACAATTTAACTAGGAAGACTGAGTGTGGTCAATTACTACTTGTCGAGAATAATTCTAGGTCGGCAGTGAATTCAATGGCTTGGTCGCTGTGACTTGTACTTGTTTGAGTACGGACCATTGGTTTTCACTGAGAGCTATGAAACATCTCGGCGAGTATCAATTGCACTACATTCAATCTGAGTTTATTACTCAGCTGTGTTTCTCCCTTTAGCTTGCTGCTGGAGAATTGATTTACTGCTGACTAATTTATTATTGGCAGGCTTAGGCTTGTTCACATTCAGAACTTTACCAGTAAGTAAGTAGCCTCCTGCAGATTGGAGCATATTCATTCCCAATCGTTTAACATGTCCAGTTATGAACTGGTAATAGTAGTCGGCTCCTACTAGTACATCTACATTGTTAAGGCGGTCAGACATTAACTTGTTGTCAGCCAAATTAATTTCACGTTCCTGCAGGAAGTGGGCTGTGTACCCCAGACCCTTAATATTTAAGTCTAAAGGTATTTGATCTACAACAATGGCTTGGACAGCCTTGGCTTGACTACCTAGTCGTACAAGCGGTTGAACTACTGTGTATTCATGGGTTCCTCGATTTATCATGAACCCGGACAAGTTTAATTTTACCTGTCCTATTGATTGTAAATTAAGTGCCTCTGCTGCCCTTTGAGTAATGAAAGTTCTCTGGGAACCTTGATCAAATAGTCCACGTATGGTGATCTTGGCTCCTCTGTTCTTCACTTGAAGTTGGGCAGTAGGCAAAGCAGCATCCACTTGAGATGCTTGTGAAGTTACGCTGTACACATCTCGCACCTTGCAGCACTGTACTGGTGTAGATTCTCTACGTCCTATTCTAGGATTGACATAATTAGTCCTAACTAATTTGCACAGTGCAGCATGATGCTTGCCCCTTCTACACCTATTGCAGGTGTTCAGTGGGGTGTCACAGCTGTTAACATTATGTGGTTTGAGACACCTAGTACATTTGTGTAACTGTTTGAGTCGTCTGACTCTTGTGTATCTATTAGGATAATTAGTACATTTGTACAGAGAATGTTTTTGATTGCAAAACAAGCACATTCCCCATCCTACAGATCCTTTAGGGCTTACCGGTTTAGGTAAAACAATATTTGCAGGTTGGGATGGTTTTGCTGCTTGCATTTGCTTGTTATTTATTCTCTTGTGAGTACTGGGTGTACTCTGGGGAACCATTAACAGGCTCTTGGGAGTGCTCTTTGGACTATTAGGTCTCTTAGGAGCATCTGTAGAGTCATTAGCAGTGCTCTTTGAACTATTAGGTCTCTTAGGAGCACCTGTGGGACCATTAGCAGTGCTCTTTGGACTATTAGGTCTCTTAGGAGTACCTGTGGGACTCTTAGGCCTCACTGATGAATCAGTATTTGACTGATTGTTGTTACATTGAGTATTAGCACCTTGGTTACCTAGTGACAGTGTCACTTTAGGAGTTTCAGGTAAGGAAACTGATGTAGGTACAGCTTTGGTGCATTCAGATTCAGCATTAATTGCTTGGTCTGCTGTATGATTGCTCATATTACGCAAACCTGTAAATATATCCTGCATTGACAGGGTATTACCATTCTGGCATACATATAGTTTATTAAGTGTGTCACCAGACAATTTTCTTTGGATGATAATTTTAGTCATCCACTCAGTAGTTGGGTGATCCACCTCTTTACTGAAAGAATTTATCAGTGACTCAAGCTGAAAACTAAAGTCTTGTAAAGAGTCAACTGATTGCTCTGGTGAAGATAAATTTAATAATTGGTGCACAAGGTTTATAATAGTCTTCTCATTGTTAGCACTTACTTTAGAAGGCTGTTGGGAGCGATTGTGACCATTACTTGTGTTGCTTAAGGCTTCTTGCTTGGCCTCAGCTTTGATTACAGCTTCGGCTGCTGCTGCAGCATTAGCTTTATCATTTTCTGGTTCAGATTCACTGATCATTGCAGCTTCACTTGTTTCATCTGTAGCTTCACTTGTTTCTCTGGGTTCTGGTGATAAGCTAGTTAATTCAGTAGCATTATGTATCGAACTTATAGAATCCAAGGAACATTGAGAAGAGTGGTCTGAAATTTGATCAGACTCTGTAAACAAATCATCACATGAAGCTGTCTTAGATGAGAGGTTAGAAAATGAAGGTTGATCTTCAGTTGTTGATCCTGTATAGTGATCAGTATTGATTAGAGGATTCTCCTCGTCTTGATTTAGCTCAAGTATTTCATCTGAGCAGTGTGCTTGATCGGTTGTAGTTTTTCTACAAAAACGTTCTATCCAATCAGGATCATTTTGTTTCGCAAGCACTCTTTTATAGTGATCTAGCTTTTCTTGAATGGTATCTTCATATTCATCAAGATCATATTCGATCTGACTTAATTCGTTTGGGTCAGTATTACTGCTAAAGAGTTTGTCTTTATAAGCCTCGATGGTCTCCTTCACCTGGACGTATTTTTCGTTAGCTGCCTCTGTGTAGAGGTTGAACTCAAAGAAGTCAATTGGATTGTTTTCTAAACAGTTGTCGCAGTCGTTAAGTCGTCTTGATAGGTACCTTTGGAGACTTCTCAAGATAATACTGATTCTCTTTAATATTTCAGAAGTATCCATTCTGGATGTAAATTTGAGCCTTATAGGGCTTATGTAGCTAGTGGTATAGCTATGGTGTCTGCTCCTTGATGCAGAACAGGTATAATTATTTACAGCCTGATAGGGCTTATGTAGCTAGTGGTATAGCTATAGTCTGCTCCTTGATGCAGAGCAGGTATAATTATTTACAGCCTGATATTTCTTGAGGCTGGTTGTAATTTACCTCATTTAGAGGTTAGCTACCTACCTAATAATAAGCAACTAAGATTTGAGTGGTACCTTGGTCTCACTACAGGTGTTCCTCAGCTTAGCTCTTCTAAATCAGCCTCGGATGGGTAGTGGACTTACAGTAACACTCAAAACATACATAGAAATATGCAATAAAATAATTACACAATAAATGGTTAATCCCACCCTTGATAGGGTCAGCACAAAAGAATAATATATGTGTCACTAACTAGCTCAAGCCTACTCGTGAGAATTTCTACTTAAGAAACTACAACTATATTTAGTCTGTGCTTGTGCCAAATTCAACACAATCACAGCCTAAATTGCTAACTAATAAGGTTGGCAAAGATTATATTATGGTGCAGTAATGTGCAAATAATTGTGCTGTGTTTTTTGGGTTTTTTGTATTTTATATTATATACACTTGTGTAGTTATGTGTATAAGAAATTAAATGAACACAAAGGAATTAATTGTGTTTGGCAAGTATTCTACTGCCGTAAATATTATCTAACTCCTGAATGTACTCCTAATTGTGGAATAAAATGTTATCAGGGTTAGTAATGATTAACTAGTATGAGATCAGTAATTTATATTAGTATACTGGATCCCTAAATGTTAATGATCCACTGACTTGAGTGAAGCAGTAACTTTAACATGGATTCAGGCTATAATGGACGGTCTGCTGACAGCCATATAATGAAACATTGGTATAGCCTAAATGGTTAACACTTAATTGGTGTTAGTGATTAATATAAGGTTATGAGCTGTTGCTCTTGGCGACCTAAGGATTCTACTTCTGTATGAAGTGTAGGTCTAAATGTTGTGGGTAATTGGCTATGACCCACTGAAGGTATGTATAAGGTAGCTGTTAGTGTGATCTAGGCTAACTGATGTGTTACACTGTTAGTTGACACAATTAATTAAATAGTTAGTCTAGCTTCTATCACACAAGGATTAGTTATTAATGGTTAATATTTTAATTATAAATTTAATGCCTATCCGGTTCGATAAGGACCATATTGTGGGATATTTGGGCTTGATTCTGATTAATTAATAATTAAAGTAGTAAATTAAATTACGAAGGACCACCCGCTTTTAAAGTAAAGAGGGAAACTGAGAATTTCAGATCATTAGATAAATTTCTAGAGAAAACCAGTGACTATGGATATGACTAGAAAGTATGATCATAAGAATAATTAATGGGCTGTATTATTAAAGAAACCAAACCTCAAACACCTACATTGGGGGGTTATTACTGGAGGTCAGTACGTCCAGGAATCAGTGTGGTTCGTTCACTAATTCAATTAATAATAATCTAATCCTATAAATAATGCTGAATATAATATGTTCATATAAAGAAGGACATGAATATGAATATAACAATGAGTTACAGTAAATCACACATTATGTTGAAACATTCTGAATGTATCAAATTGCTAGAATATGGAAAAAAGAAATAAGCCTTAGCTTGTAGTAGGTTCCTTTAGATAACCCTGGAAGTCCTCTTAATCTCCAAGTCTGGTACACTGACGAATGGCACGGTTAACATGGAGAAGACAGCATGAGGAATTCGTCTCTCGAGCTGCAAGATAAATAACTACCAGTAGCAATTGCTTTAACTACTCAATTCATATTCAAGATTATTGATATCTACAGATGGAATTCTAATCACCTGTTATAAGGTGTTATCTCGCCGCGTGACGCGCAATCACCCCGCTATTATTAAACCTGTAAATGATGCATCAAATAAAAGGTACTTAGCTGTGGGCACTGTATAAGTATTAAGATTGCCGTAATTTCGCATCCCAGGCTCCGGTGAACCTATCCTGGATTGATGCGTTTCAAGCTGGCTGATCACGTGTGTCGTCAGGAACCAAGTCTAGGGGTCCCTTATTTACACCAGCACTAGTTGAAGATATTATCTGCAAGGTCGTTCACGCCTCACAGTGGCGGCTTTCATCTGTGGATGGACACACTTGTCCTATTTGCTGGACAATGGCGTATTCTTATGAGTACGGTGAGCGCAAGTTTGCTTCCTTTCAGCTCTGCACGTGTCCACGCACCGACTGAGGATGGCGTCCCCAAACCCACGCCGAGTCGACGTTCATGACACAAATAATTGTCTTGAACATTAATATTTCTCGCATTCGCGCTTGAAACTCTAAAGACTGGACGGGTTTATTGTTTAGAGGAACGAAATATTATTATTTAACTATTTAAGAATAGTAAATATATAAGGGAGAGGAATTAATGTCTCCCCATGGCATTCATTGATGACGTTAACACTATCGCGAGGTAGACGGTATAATTCTAACGCTCTATTCGGCTTTTAGTTAGAGAACAATTCGTCTGCAATCAGTTGTCATACAGAATGCTTTAATTATGGAGAATCGTATTTAATTCTCACACAAATTGAATATAATGTGTTTTACTGTAAAGAAATCTGACGCAATACTGGCGTCAGATGACGTGAGAATTCTAGCCTAATGCACAGATGAATTATTAGTACAGGAGAATTCTACGAGTTGTTAATTTTGCTTACTACAATATTAATATGGTTAGTAATAAGTAATGAGAATACAACAATGCTGTATTCGATGTTGGAAATATCCAACAGATGGTACTGGTTGTTGATGGTACAGGGTGTTGATGGTACTGGTTGTTGATGGTACAGGGTGTTGTGGATACTGGTTATTGATGGAACAGGGTGTTGGTGGTATTGGTTGTTGATGGTACAGGGTGTTGGTGGTTCTGTTTGTTGATGTCACAGGGTGTTGGTGATACTGGTTGTTAATGGTACAGGGTGTTGATGGTACTTGTTGTTGAGGGTACAGGGTGTTGGTGGTACCAGTTGTTGATGGTATGGATGTTGGTGGCACAGGGTGTTGATGGTACTGTGTGTTGGTGGTACTGGTTGTTGATGGTACAGGGTGTTGTTGTTACTGGTTGTTGATGGTACAGGGTGTTGGTGGTACAGGGTGTTGAAGGTACAGGGTGTTGGTCGTACTGGTTGTTGATGGTACAGGGTGTTAGTGGTACTGGTTGTTGATGGTACAGGGTGTTGGTGGTACTGGTTGTTGATGGTACAGGGCGTTGGTGAGACTGGGGGTTGATGGTACAGGGTGTTGTTGGTAATAGTTGTTGATTGTACAGGGTGTTCGTGGTACTGGTTGCTGATGGTACAGGGTGTTGTTGGTACTGGTTGTTGATAGTACAGGGTGTTGGTGGTACAGAGTGTTGATGGTACAGGGTGTTGGTGGTACTGGTTGTTGATGGTACAGGATGTTGTTGGTACTGGTTGTTGATTGTACAGTGTGTTCGTGGTACTGGTTGTTGATGGTACAGGGTGATAGTGGTACTGGTTGATGATGGTACAGGGTGTATGTGGTACAGAGTGTTGATTGTACAGGGTGTTGGTGGTACTGGTTGTTTATGGTACAGGGTGTTGGTAGTACAGGGTGTTGATGCTACAGCGTGTAGGTGGTACTGGTTGTTGAAGGTACAGGGTGTTGGTGGTACTGGTTGTTGATGGTACAGGGTGTAGGTGGTAAAGGATGTTGATGGTTCAGGGTGTTGATGGTACTGGTTGTTGATAGTACAAGGTGCTGATGGTACTGGTTGTTGATGGTACAGGGTGTTGGTGGAACTGGTTGTTGATGGTACAGGGTGATGGTGGTACTGGTTGTTGATGGTACAGGGTGTTAGTGGTACTGGTTGTTGATGGTACATGGTGTAGGTGGTAGGGGGTGTTGATGGTACAATGTGTTGATATTACAGGGTGTTGATGGTACTGGTTGTTGATAGTATAGGGTGTTGTTGGTACAGGGTGTTGATGGTATTGTTTGTTGATGGTTCTGGGTGTTGGTGGTACTGGTTGTTGATGGTACAGGGTGGTCGAGGTAATGGTTGTTGATGGTACATGGTGTAAGTGGTACAGGGTGTTGATGGTACATTGTGTTGATGATACTGGTTGTTTAATTGTACAGGGTTTCGGCGGTTCTGGTTGTTGATGGCACAGGGTGTTGGTGGTACAGGGTGTCGATGGTACTGTGTTGGTGGTACTGATCGTTGATGGTACAGGGTGTTGTTGGTACTAGTTGTTGATGGTACAGGGTGTTGGTGGTACAGGGTGTTGATGGTACAGTGTGTTTGTGATACTGGTTGTTAATGGTACAGCGTGTTGATGGTACTGGTTGTTGATGGTACCGGGTTTTGGTGGAATTGGTGCTTGATTGTACAGGGTGTTGGAGGTACTGGTTGTTTATGGTATACAGGGTGTTGGTGGTACTAATTGTAGATGGTACAGCGTGTAGGTGGTACTGGTGGTTGATGGTTCGGGGTGTAGGTGGTACAGGGTGTTGATGGTACAGGGTGTTGATGGTACTGCTTGTTGATGGTACAGGGTGTTGATGGTACTGGTTGTTGATGGTACAGGGTATTGGGGATACTGTTTTTGATGGAACAGGGTGTTGGTGGTATTGGTTGTTGATGGTACAGGGTGTTGGGGGTTCTGTTTGTTGATGGCACATAGTGTTGGTGATACTGATTGTTGATGGTACAGGGTGTTGATGGTACTTGTTGTTGAGGGTACAGGGTGTTGGTGGTACCAGTTGTTGATGGTATGGGGTGTTGGTGGTACGGGGTGTTGATGGTACTGTGTTGGTGGTACTGGTTGTTGATGGTTCAGGGTATTGTTGGAACTGGTTGTTGATGGTACAGGGTGTTGGTGGTACAGGGTGTTGATGGTACAGGGTGTTGGTGGTACTGGTTGTTGATGGTACAGGGTGTTAGTGGTACTGGTTGTTGATGGTACAGGGTGTTGGTGGTACTAGTTGTTGATGGTACAGGGTGTTGGTGATACTGGGGGTTGATGGTACAGGCTGTTGTTGGTACTGGTTGTTGATTGAACAGGGTGTTCGTGGTACTGGTTGCTGATGGTACAGCATGTTGTTGGTACTGGTTGTTGATGGTACAGGGTGTTCGTGGTACACGGTGTTGATGGTACAGGGTGTTGGTGGTACTGGTTGTTGATGGTACAGGGTGTTGTTGGTACTGGTTGTTGATTGTACAGTGTGTTCGTGGTACTGGTTGTTGATGGTACAGGGTGATAGTTGTACTGGTTGATGATAGGGTTGGTTGGTTGGTTGGTTGGGTACAGGGTGTTGATGGTACAGGGTGTTGATGGTTCTGGTTGTTTAATGGTACAGGGTTTCGGCGGTTCTGGTTGTTGATGGCACAGGGTGTTGGTGATACTGGTTGTTGATGGTACAGCGTGTTGATGGTACTGGTTGTTGATGGTACAGGGTTTTGGTGGAACTGGTGTTTGATGGTACAGGGTGTTGGTGGTATTGGTTGTTTATGGTACACAGGGTGTTGGTGGTACTAATTGTTGATGGTATAGCGTGTAGGTGGTGCTGGTGGTTGATAGTTAGGGGTGTAGGTGGTACAGTGTGTTAATTGTACAGGGTGTTGATGGTACTGGTTGTTAATGGTACAGGGTGTTGATGGTAATGATTGTTGATGGTACAGGGTATTGGGGATACTGGTTTTTGATGGAACAGGGTGTTGGTGGTATTGGTTTTTGATGGTACTGGTTGTTGATGGTACATGGTGTAGGTGGTACAGGGTGTTGTTGGTACATGGTGTTGGTGGTACTGGTTGTTGATGGTACAGTGTGTTGATATTACAGGGTGTTGATGATACTGGTTGTTGATAGTTTAGGGTGTTGTTGGTTCAGGGTGTTGATGGTATTGTTTGTTGATGGTACAGGGTGTTGGTGGTACTGGTTGCTGATGGTACAGGGTGTTGGTGGTACTGGTTGTTGATGGTACAGGGTGTTGATGGTACCCTGATGTTGATGGTGGTACGGGTGTTGATGGCACTGGTTGTTGATAGTATAGGGTGTTGTTGGTACAGGGTGTTGATGGTACTGTTTGCTGATGGTTCAGGGTGTTGGTGGTACTGGTTGTTGATGGTACAGGGTGTTATTGGTACTGGTTGTTGATGGTGCATGGTGTAGGTGGTACAGGGTGTTGATGGCACAGGGTGTTGGTGGTACTGGTTGTTGATGGTACAGGGTGTTGATGGTACTGGATGTTTAATGGAACAGGGTGTTGGTTGTATTGGTTGTTGATGGTACAAGTTGTCGGTGGTTCTGGTTGCTGATAACACAGGGTGTTGGTGTTACTGGTTGTTAATGGTACAGCGTGTTGTTGGTACTGGTTTTTCATGGTACAGGTTGTAGGTGGTACTAGTTGTTGATGGTACAGGGTGTTGGTGGTACAAAGTGTTGATGGTACAGGGTGCTGGTCAGACTGGTTGTTGATGGTACAGGGTGTTAGTGGTACTGGTTGTTGATGGTACAGGGTGTTGGTGGTACTGGTTTTTGATGGTACAGGGTGTTGGTGAGACTGGGGGTTGATAGTACAGGGTGTTGTTGGTACTAGTTGTTGATTGTACAGGGTGTTCGTTGTACTGGTTGCTGATGGTACAGGGTGTTGTTGGTACTGGTTGTTGATGGTACAGGGTGTTGGTGGTACAGAGTGTTGATGGTACAGGGTGTTGGTTGTACTGGTTGTTGATGGTACAGGATGTTGTTGGTACTGGTTGTTGATTGTACAGTGTGTTCGTGGTACTGGTTGTTGACGGTACAGGGTGATAGTGGTACTGGTTGATGATGGTACAGGGTGTATGTGGTACAGAGTGTTGATTGTACAGGGAGTTGGTGGTACTGGTTGTTTATGGTACAGGGTGTTGGTAGTACAGGGTGTTGATGCTACAGCGTGTAGGTGGTACTGGTTGTTGAAGGTACAGGGTGTTGGTGGTACTGGTTGTTGATGGTACAGGGTGTAGGTGGTAAAGGATGTTGATGGTTCAGGGTGGTGTTGATGGTACTGGTTGTTGATAGTACAGGGTGCTGATGGTACTGGTTGTTGATGGTACAGGTTGTTGGTGGAACTGGTTGTTGATGGTACAGGGTGTTGGTGGTACTGGCTGTTGATGGTAAAGGGTGTTATTTGTACAGGGTGTTGATGGTACAGGGTGTTGGTGGTATTGGTTGTTGATGGTACAGGGTGTTATTTGTACAGGGTGTTGATGGTACTGGTTGTTGATGGTACAAGGTGTTGTTGGTACAGGGTGTTGATGGTACTGTTTGTTGATGGTTCAGGGTGTTGGTGGTACTGGTTGTTGATGGTACAGGGTTTTAGTGGTACTGGTTGTTGATGGTACATGGTGTAGGTGGTACAGGGTGTTGTTGGTACAGGGTGTTGGTGGTACTGGTTTTTTGATGGTACAGTGTGTTGATATTACAGGGTGTTGATGATACTGGTTGTTGATAGTTTAGGGTGTTGTTGGTTCAGGGTGTTGATGGTATTGTTTGTTGATGGTTCTGGGTGTTGGTGGTACTGGTTGTTGATGGTACAGGGTGTTAGAGGTTCTGGTTGTTGATGGTACATGGTGTAATTGGTACAGGGTGTTGATGGTACAGGGTGTTGATGGGTCTGGTTGTTTAATGGTACAGGGTTTCGGCGGTTCTGGTTGTTGATGGCACAGGGTGTTGGTGATACTGGTTGTTGATGGTACAGCGTGTTGATGGTACTGGTTGTTGATGGTACAGGGTTTTGGTGGAACTGGTGTTTGATGGTACAGGGTGTTGGTGGTATTGGTTGTTTATGGTACACAGGGTGTTGGTGGTACTAATTGTTGATGGTATAGCGTGTAGGTGGTGCTGGTGGTTGATAGTTAGGGGTGTAGGTGGTACAGTGTGTTAATTGTACAGGGTGTTGATGGTACTGGTTGTTAATGGTACAGGGTGTTGATGGTACTGATTGTTTATGGTACAGGGTATTGGGGATACTGGTTTTTGATGGAACAGGGTGTTGGTGGTATTGGTTGTTGATGGTACAGGGTGTTGATGGTTCTGTTCGTTCATGGCACAGGGTGTTGGTGATACTGGTTGTTGATGGTACAGGGTGTTGATGGTACTTGTTGTTGAGGGTACAGGGTGTTTTTGGTACCAGTTGTTGATGGTATGGGGTGTTGGTGTTACAGGGTGTTGATGGTATGGGGCGTTGGTGGTACTGGGTGTCGATGGTACTTTCGGTGGTACTGGTTGTTGATAGTGCACGGTGTTGTTGGTACTGGTTGTTGATGATACAGGGTGTTGGTGGTACAGGGTGTTGATGGTACAGGGTGCTGGTGATACTGGTTGTTGATGGTACAGCGTGTTGATGGTACTGGTTGTTGATGGTACAGGGTTTTGGTGGAATTGGTGCTTGATTGTACAGGGTGTTGGAGGTACTGGTTGTTTATGGTATACAGGGTGTTGGTGGTACTAATTGTAGATGGTACAGCGTGTAGGTGGTACTGGTGGTTGATGGTTCGGGGTGTAGGTGGTACAGGGTGTTGATGGTACAGGGTGTTGATGGTACTGGTTGTTGATGGTACAGGGTGTTGATGGTACTGGTTGTTGATGGTACAGGGTATTGGGGATACTGGTTTTTGATGGAACAGGGTGTTGGTGGTATTGGTTGTTGATAGTACAGGGTGTTGGTGGTTCTGTTTGTTGATGGCACATAGTGTTGGTGATTCTGGTTGTTGATGGTACAGGGTATTGATGGTACTTGTTGTTCAGGGTACAGGGTGTTGGTGGTACCAGTTGTTGATGGTATGGGGTGTTGGTGGTACAGGGTGTTGATGGTACTGTGTTGGTGGTACTGGTTGTTGAAGGTTCAGGGTGATAGTTGTACTGGTTGATGATGGTACAGGGTGTTGGTGGTACTGGTTGTTGATGGTACAGGGTGTTGGTGGTACTGGTTGTTGATGGTACAGGGTGTTGATGGTACCCTGATGTTGATGGTGGTACGGGTGTTGATGGCACTGGTTGTTGATAGTATAGGGTGTTGTTGGTACAGGGTGTTGATGGTACTGTTTGCTGATGGTTCAGGGTGTTGGTGGTACTGGTTGTTGATGGTACAGGGTGTTATTGGTACTGGTTGTTGATGGTGCATGGTGTAGGTGGTACAGGGTGTTGATGGCACAGGGTGTTGGTGGTACTGGTTGTTGATGGTACAGGGTGTTGATGGTACTGGATGTTTAATGGAACAGGGTGTTGGTTGTATTGGTTGTTGATGGTACAAGTTGTCGGTGGTTCTGGTTGTTGATAACACAGGGTGTTGGTGTTTCTGGTTGTTAATGGTACAGCGTGTTGTTGGTACTGGTTTTTCATGGTACAGGTTGTAGGTGGTACTAGTTGTTGATGGTACAGGGTGTTGGTGGTACAAAGTGTTGATGGTACAGGGTGCTGGTCAGACTGGTTGTTGATGGTACAGGGTGTTAGTGGTACTGGTTGTTGATGGTACAGGGTGTTGGTGGTACTGGTTTTTGATGGTACAGGGTGTTGGTGAGACTGGGGGTTGATAGTACAGGGTGTTGTTGGTACTAGTTGTTGATTGTACAGGGTGTTCGTTGTACTGGTTGCTGATGGTACAGGGTGTTGTTGGTACTGGTTGTTGATGGTACAGGGTGTTGGTGGTACAGAGTGTTGATGGTACAGGGTGTTGGTTGTACTGGTTGTTGATGGTACAGGATGTTGTTGGTACTGGTTGTTGATTGTACAGTGTGTTCGTGGTACTGGTTGTTGATGGTACAGGGTGTTGGTGGTACTGGTTGTTGATGGTACAGGGTGTAGGTGGTAAAGGATGTTGATGGTTCAGGGTGGTGTTGATGGTACTGGTTGTTGATAGTACAGGGTGCTGATGGTACTGGTTGTTGATGGTACAGGTTGTTGGTGGAACTGGTTGTTGATGGTACAGGGTGTTGGTGGTACTGGTTGTTGATGGTAAAGGGTGTTATTTGTACAGGGTGTTGATGGTACAGGGTGTTGGTGGTATTGGTTGTTGATGGTACAGGGTGGTATTTGTACAGGGTGTTGATGGTACTGGTTGTTGATGGTACAAGGTGTTGTTGGTACAGGGTGTTGATGGTACTGTTTGTTGATGGTTCAGGGTGTTGGTGGTACTGGTTGTTGATGGTACAGGGTTTTAGTGGTACATGGTGTAGGTGGTACAGGGTGTTGATGGTACAGGGTGTTGGTGGTACTGGTTGTTGATGGTACAGTGTGTTGATATTACAGGGTGTTGATGATACTGGTTGTTGATAGTTTAGGGTGTTGTTGGTTCAGGGTGTTGATGGTATTGTTTGTTGATGGTTCTGGGTGTTGGTGGTACTGGTTGTTGATGGTACAGGGTGTTAGAGGTTCTGGTTGTTGATGGTACATGGTGTAATTGGTACAGGGTGTTGATGGTACAGGGTGTTGATGGTTCTGGTTGTTTAATGGTACAGGGTTTCGGCGGTTCTGGTTGTTGATGGCACAGGGTGTTGGTGATACTGGTTGTTGATGGCACAGGGTGTTGGTGATACTGGTTGTTGATGGTACAGCGTGTTGATGGTACTGGTTGTTGATGGTACAGGGTTTTGGTGGAAGTGGTGTTTGATGGTACAGGGTGTTGGTGGTATTGGTTGTTTATGGTACACAGGGTGTTGGTGGTACTAATTGTTGATGGTATAGCGTGTAGGTGGTGCTGGTGGTTGATAGTTAGTGGTGTAGGTGGTACAGTGTGTTAATTGTACAGGGTGTTGATGGTACTGGTTGTTAATGGTACAGGGTGTTGATGGTACTGATTGTTGATGGTACAGGGTATTGGGGATACTGGTTTTTGATGGAACAGGGTGTTGGTGGTATTGGTTGTTGATGGTACAGGGTGTTGATTGTTCTGTTCGTTGATGGCACAGGATGTTGGTGATACTGGTTGTTGAAGGTACAGGGTGTTGATGGTACTTGTTGTTGAGGGTACAGGGTGTTGGTGGTACCAGTTGTTGATGGTATGGGGTGTTGGTGTTACAGGGTGTTGATGGTATGGGGCGTTGGTGGTACTGGGTGTCGATGGTACTGTTGGTGGTACTGGTTGTTGATAGTGCACGGTGTTGTTGGTACTGGTTGTTGATGATACAGGGTGTTGGTGGTACAGGGTGTTGATGGTACAGGGTGCTGGTGATACTGGTTGTTGATGGTACAGCGTGTTGATGGTACTGGTTGTTGATGGTACAGGGTTTTGGTGGAATTGGTGCTTGATTGTACAGGGTGTTGGAGGTACTGGTTGTTTATGGTATACAGGGTGTTGGTGGTACTAATTGTAGATGGTACAGCGTGTAGGTGGTACTGGCGGTTGATGGTTCGGGGTGTAGGTGGTACAGGGTGTTGATGGTACAGGGTGTTGATGGTACTGGTTGTTGATGGTACAGGGTGTTGATGGTACTGGTTGTTGATGGTACAGGGTATTGGGGATACTGGTTTTTGATGGAACAGGGTGTTGGTGGTATTGGTTGTTGATAGTACAGGGTGTTGGTGGTTCTGTTTGTTGATGGCACATAGTGTTGGTGATTCTGGTTGTTGATGGTACAGGGTATTGATGGTACTTGTTGTTCAGGGTACAGGGTGTTGGTGGTACCAGTTGTTGATGGTATGGGGTGTTGGTGGTACAGGGTGTTCATGGTACTGTGTTGGTGGTACTGGTTGTTGAAGGTTCAGGGTGTTGGTGGTACTGGTTGTTGATGGTGCAGGGTGTATGTGGTACAGTTTGTTGATGGTACAGGGTGTTAGTGGTACTGGTTGTTGAAGGAAAAGGGTGTTGGTGGTACTGGTTGTTGATGGTCCAGTGTGTAGGTGGTACAGGGTGTGGGTGGTGCTGGTGGTTTATGGTACAGGGAATAGGTGGTACAGGGTTTTCGTGGTACTGGATGTTGATGGTACTGGGTGTTGATGGTACAGGGTGTTGGTGTTACTTGTTGTTGATGGAACAGGGTGTTGGTGTTACTGGTTGTTGATGGAAAAAGGTGTTGGTGGAACTGGTTGTTGATAAACCACATAAACCACAAGTGAAGATTAATCATTTTTGGACAACACCCACCAGTGGGACTCGAACCCAGAAAGCACAACTACCTTCCAGTAGCTGCCATAACTAGTATGCTTTAACCCACTACACCATCAGACCCTACAAAAAAAGTAGAGAGTTCGAGATATATAAATACATCCCAAACATCTCCACTTCCCGAGGGCACCAGATGAGTGTGGGGTTAGTCTGCATTTTTCGTCAAGCCACTGTCAATGTGAGAGAACTCGTGTCCAGCTTATAAGCCTATACTTGCATAAACCACAAGTGAAGATTAATAATCTTTGGACAACACCCACCAGTGGGACTCGAACCCAGAAAGCACAACTACCTTCCAGTAGCTGCCATAACTAGTATGCTTTAACCCACTACACCATCAGACCCTACAAAAGAAGTAGAGAGTTCGAGATATATATACATCCCAAACATCTCCACTTCCCGAGGGCACCAGATGAGTGTGGGGTTAGTCTGCATTTTTCGTCAAGCCACTGTCAATGTGAGAGAACTCGTGTCCAGCTTATAAGCTATACTTGCATAAACCACAAGTGAAGATTAATAATCTTTGGACAACACCCACCAGTGGGACTCGAACCCAGAAAGCACAACTACCTTCCAGTAGCTGCCATAACTAGTATGCTTTAACCCACTACACCATCAGACCCTACAAAAGAAGTAGAGAGTTCGAGATATATATACATCCCAAACACCTCCACTTCCCGAGGGCACCAGATGAGTGTGGGGTTAGTCTGCATTTTTCGTCAAGCCACTGTCAATGTGAGAGAACTCGTGTCCAGCTTATAAGCCTATACTTGCATAAACCACAAGTGAAGATTAATAATCTTTGGACAACACCCACCAGTGGGACTCGAACCAAGAAAGCACAACTACCTTCCAGTAGCTGCCATAACTAGTATGCTTTAACCCACTACACCATCAGACCCTACAAAAGAAGTAGAGAGTTTGAGATATATATACATCCCAAACATCTCCACTTCCCGAGGGCACCAGATGAGTGTGGGTTTAGTCTGCATTTTTCGTCAAGCCACTGTCAATGTGAGAGAACTCGTGTCGAGCTTATAAGCCTATACTTGCATAAACCACAAGTGAAGATTAATAATCTTTGGACAACACCCACCAGTGGGACTCGAACCCAGAAAGCACAACTATCTTCCAGTAGCTGCCATAACTAGTATGCTTTAACCCACTACACCATCAGACCCTACAAAAGAAGTAGAGAGTTCGAGATATATATACATCCCAAACATCTCGACTTCCCGAGGGCACCAGATGAGTGTGGGGTTAGTCTGCATTTTTCGTCAAGCCACTGTCAATGTGAGAGAACTCGTGTCCAGCTTATAAGCCTATACTTGCATAAACCACAAGTGAAGATTAATAATCTTTGGACAACACCCACCAGTGGGACTCGAACCCAGAAAGCACAACTGCCTTCCAGTAGCTGCCATAACTAGTATGCTTTAACCCACTACACCATCAGACCCTACAAAAGAAGTAGAGAGTTCGAGATATATATACATCCCAAACATCTCCACTTCCCGAGGGCACCAGATGAGTGTGGGGTTAGTCTGCATTTTTCGTCAAGCCACTGTCAATGTGAGAGAACTCGTGTCCAGCTTATAAGCCTATACTTGCATAAACCACAAGTGAAGATTAATAATCTTTGGACAACACCCACCAGTGGGACTCGAACCCAGAAAGCACAACTACCTTCCAGTAGCTGCCATAACTAGTATGCTTTAACCCACTACACCATCAGACCCTACAAAAAAAGTAGAGAGTTCGAGATATATATATACATCCCAAACATCTCCACTTCCCGAGGGCACCAGATGAGTGTGGGGTTAGTCTGCATTTTTCGTCAAGCCACTGTCAATGTGAGAGAACTCGTGTCCAGCTTATAAGCCTATACTTGCATAAACCACAAGTGAAGATTAATAATCTTTGGACAACACCCACCAGTGGGACAAGAACCCAGAAAGCACAACTACCTTCCAGTAGCTGCCATAACTAGTATGCTTTAACCCACTACACCATCAGACCCTACAAAAGAAGTAGAGAGTTCGAGATATATATACATCCCAAACATCTCCACTTCCCGAGGGCACCAGATGAGTGTGGGGTTAGTCTGCATTTTTCGTCAAGCCACTGTCAATGTGAGAGAACTCATGTCCAGCTTATAAGCCTATACTTGCATAAACCACAAGTGAAGATTAATAATCTTTGGACAACACCCACCAGTGGGACTCGAACCCAGAAAGCACAACTACCTTCCAGTAGCTGCCATAACTAGTATGCTTTAACCCACTACACCATCAGACCCTACAAAAGAAGTAGAGAGTTCGAGATATATATACATCCCAAACATCTCCACTTCCCGAGGGCACCAGATGAGTGTGGGGTTAGTCTGCATTTTTCGTCAAGCCACTGTCAATGTGAGAGAACTCGTGTCCAGCTTATAAGCTATACTTGCATAAACCACAAGTGAAGATTAATAATCTTTGGACAACACCCACCAGTGGGACTCGAACCCAGAAAGCACAACTACCTTCCAGTAGCTGCCATAACTAGTATGCTTTAACCCACTACACCATCAGACCCTACAAAAGAAGTAGAGAGTTCGAGATATATATACATCCCAAACATCTCCACTTCCCGAGGGCACCAGATGAGTGTGGGGTTAGTCTGCATTTTTCGTCAAGCCACTCTCAATGTGAGAGAACTCGTGTCCAGCTTATAAGCCTACACTTGCATAAACCACAAGTGAAGATTAATAATCTTTGGACAACACCCACCAGTGGGACTCGAACCCAGAAAGCACAACTACCTTCCAGTAGCTGCCATAACTAGTATGCTTTAACCCACTACACCATCAGACCCTACAAAAAAAGTAGAGAGTTCGAGATATATATATATACATCCCAAACATCTCCACTTCCCGAGGGCACCAGATGAGTGTGGGGTTAGTCTGCATTTTTCGTCAAGCCACTGTCAATGTGAGAGAACTCGTGTCCAGCTTATAAGCCTATACTTGCATAAACCACAAGTGAAGATTAATAATCTTTGGACAACACCCACCAGTGGGACTCGAACCCAGAAAGCACAACTGCCTTCCAGTAGCTGCCATAACTAGTATGCTTTAACCCACTACACCATCAGACCCTACAAAAGAAGTAGAGAGTTCGAGATATATATACATCCCAAACATCTCCACTTCCCGAGGGCACCAGATGAGTGTGGGGTTAGTCTGCATTTTTCGTCAAGCCACTGTCAATGTGAGAGAACTCGTGTCCAGCTTATAAGCCTATACTTGCATAAACCACAAGTGAAGATTAATAATCTTTGGACAACACCCACCAGTGGGACTCGAACCCAGAAAGCACAACTACCTTCCAGTAGCTGCCATAACTAGTATGCTTTAACCCACTACACCATCAGACCCTACAAAAAAAGTAGAGAGTTCGAGATATATATATACATCCCAAACATCTCCACTTCCCGAGGGCACCAGATGAGTGGGGGGTTAGTCTGCATTTTTCGTCAAGCCACTGTCAATGTGAGAGAACTCGTGTCCAGCTTATAAGCCTATACTTGCATAAACCACAAGTGAAGATTAATAATCTTTGGACAACACCCACCAGTGGGACAAGAACCCAGAAAGCACAACTACCTTCCAGTAGCTGCCATAACTAGTATGCTTTAACCCACTACACCATCAGACCCTACAAAAGAAGTAGAGAGTTCGAGATATATATACATCCCAAACATCTCCACTTCCCGAGGGCACCAGATGAGTGTGGGGTTAGTCTGCATTTTTCGTCAAGCCACTGTCAATGTGAGAGAACTCATGTCCAGCTTATAAGCCTATACTTGCATAAACCACAAGTGAAGATTAATAATCTTTGGACAACACCCACCAGTGGGACTCGAACCCAGAAAGCACAACTACCTTCCAGTAGCTGCCATAACTAGTATGCTTTAACCCACTACACCATCAGACCCTACAAAAGAAGTAGAGAGTTCGAGATATATATACATCCCAAACATCTCCACTTCCCGAGGGCACCAGATGAGTGTGGGGTTAGTCTGCATTTTTCGTCAAGCCACTGTCAATGTGAGAGAACTCGTGTCCAGCTTATAAGCTATACTTGCATAAACCACAAGTGAAGATTAATAATCTTTGGACAACACCCACCAGTGGGACTCGAACCCAGAAAGCACAACTACCTTCCAGTAGCTGCCATAACTAGTATGCTTTAACCCACTACACCATCAGACCCTACAAAAGAAGTAGAGAGTTCGAGATATATATACATCCCAAACATCTCCACTTCCCGAGGGCACCAGATGAGTGTGGGGTTAGTCTGCATTTTTCGTCAAGCCACTCTCAATGTGAGAGAACTCGTGTCCAGCTTATAAGCCTACACTTGCATAAACCACAAGTGAAGATTAATAATCTTTGGACAACACCCACCAGTGGGACTCGAACCCAGAAAGCACAACTACCTTCCAGTAGCTGCCATAACTAGTATGCTTTAACCCACTACACCATCAGACCCTACAAAAAAAGTAGAGAGTTCGAGATATATATATATACATCCCAAACATCTCCACTTCCCGAGGGCACAAGATGAGTGTGGGGTTAGTCTGCATTTTTCGTCAAGCCACTGTCAATGTGAGAGAACTCGTGTCCAGCTTATAAGCCTATACTTGCATAAACCACAAGTGAAGATTAATAATCTTTGGACAACACCCACCAGTGGGACTCGAACCCAGAAAGCACAACTACCTTCCAGTAGCTGCCATAACTAGTATGCTTTAACCCACTACACCATCAGACCCTACAAAAGAAGTAGAGAGTTCGAGATATATATACATCCCAAACATCTCCACTTCCCGAGGGCACCAGATGAGTGTGGGGTTAGTCTGCATTTTTCGTCAAGCCACTGTCAATGTGAGAGAACTCGTGTCCAGCTTATAAGCCTATACTTGCATAAACCACAAGTGAAGATTAATAATCTTTGGACAACACCCACCAGTGGGACTCGAACCCAGAAAGCACAACTACCTTCCAGTAGCTGCCATAACTAGTATGCTTTAACCCACTACACCATCAGACCCTACAAAAGAAGTAGAGAGTTCGAGATATATATACATCCCAAACATCTCCACTTCCCGAGGGCACCAGATGAGTGTGGGGTTAGTCTGCATTTTTCGTCAAGCCACTGTCAATGTGAGAGAACTCGTGTCCAGCTTATAAGCCTATACTTGCATAAACCACAAGTGAAGATTAATAATCTTTGGACAACACCCACCAGTGGGACTCGAACCCAGAAAGCACAACTACCTTCCAGTAGCTGCCATAACTAGTATGCTTTAACCCACTACACCATCAGACCCTACAAAAGAAGTAGAGAGTTCGAGATATATATACATCCCAAACATCTCCACTTCCCGAGGGCACCAGATGAGTGTGGGGTTAGTCTGCATTTTTCGTCAAGCCACTGTCAATGTGAGAGAACTCGTGTCCAGCTTATAAGCCTATACTTGCATAAACCACAAGTGAAGATTAATAATCTTTGGACAACACCCACCAGTGGGACTCGAACCCAGAAAGCACAACTACCTTCCAGTAGCTGCCATAACTAGTATGCTTTAACCCACTACACCATCAGACCCTACAAAAGAAGTAGAGAGTTCGAGATATATATACATCCCAAACATCTCCACTTCCCGAGGGCACCAGATGAGAGTGGGGTTAGTCTGCATTTTTCGTCAAGCCACTGTCAATGTGAGAGAACTCGTGTCCAGCTTATAAGCTATACTTGCATAAACCACAAGTGAAGATTAATAATCTTTGGACAACACCCACCAGTGGGACTCGAACCCAGAAAGCACAACTACCTTCCAGTAGCTGCCATAACTAGTATGCTTTAACCCACTACACCATCAGACCCTACAAAAGAAGTAGAGAGTTCGAGATATATATACATCCCAAACACCTCCACTTCCCGAGGGCACCAGATGAGTGTGGGGTTAGTCTGCATTTTTCGTCAAGCCACTGTCAATGTGAGAGAACTCGTGTCCAGCTTATAAGCCTATACTTGCATAAACCACAAGTGAAGATTAATAATCTTTGGACAACACCCACCAGTGGGACTCGAACCAAGAAAGCACAACTACCTTCCAGTAGCTGCCATAACTAGTATGCTTTAACCCACTACACCATCAGACCCTACAAAAGAAGTAGAGAGTTTGAGATATATATACATCCCAAACATCTCCACTTCCCGAGGGCACCAGATGAGTGTGGGTTTAGTCTGCATTTTTCGTCAAGCCACTGTCAATGTGAGAGAACTCGTGTCCAGCTTATAAGCCTATACTTGCATAAACCACAAGTGAAGATTAATAATCTTTGGACAACACCCACCAGTGGGACTCGAACCCAGAAAGCACAACTATCTTCCAGTAGCTGCCATAACTAGTATGCTTTAACCCACTACACCATCAGACCCTACAAAAGAAGTAGAGAGTTCGAGATATATATACATCCCAAACATCTCCACTTCCCGAGGGCACCAGATGAGTGTGGGGTTAGTCTGCATTTTTCGTCAAGCCACTGTCAATGTGAGAGAACTCGTGTCCAGCTTATAAGCCTATACTTGCATAAACCACAAGTGAAGATTAATAATCTTTGGACAACACCCACCAGTGGGACTCGAACCCAGAAAGCACAACTACCTTCCAGTAGCTGCCATAACTAGTATGCTTTAACCCACTACACCATCAGACCCTACAAAAAAAGTAGAGAGTTCGAGATATATATATACATCCCAAACATCTCCACTTCCCGAGGGCACCAGATGAGTGTGGGGTTAGTCTGCATTTTTCGTCAAGCCACTGTCAATGTGAGAGAACTCGTGTCCAGCTTATAAGCCTATACTTGCATAAACCACAAGTGAAGATTAATAATCTTTGGACAACACCCACCAGTGGGACAAGAACCCAGAAAGCACAACTACCTTCCAGTAGCTGCCATAACTAGTATGCTTTAACCCACTACACCATCAGACCCTACAAAAGAAGTAGAGAGTTCGAGATATATATACATCCCAAACATCTCCACTTCCCGAGGGCACCAGATGAGTGTGGGGTTAGTCTGCATTTTTCGTCAAGCCACTGTCAATGTGAGAGAACTCATGTCCAGCTTATAAGCCTATACTTGCATAAACCACAAGTGAAGATTAATAATCTTTGGACAACACCCACCAGTGGGACTCGAACCCAGAAAGCACAACTACCTTCCAGTAGCTGCCATAACTAGTATGCTTTAACCCACTACACCATCAGACCCTACAAAAGAAGTAGAGAGTTCGAGATATATATACATCCCAAACATCTCCACTTCCCGAGGGCACCAGATGAGTGTGGGGTTAGTCTGCATTTTTCGTCAAGCCACTGTCAATGTGAGAGAACTCGTGTCCAGCTTATAAGCTATACTTGCATAAACCACAAGTGAAGATTAATAATCTTTGGACAACACCCACCAGTGGGACTCGAACCCAGAAAGCACAACTACCTTCCAGTAGCTGCCATAACTAGTATGCTTTAACCCACTACACCATCAGACCCTACAAAAGAAGTAGAGAGTTCGAGATATATATACATCCCAAACATCTCCACTTCCCGAGGGCACCAGATGAGTGTGGGGTTAGTCTGCATTTTTCGTCAAGCCACTCTCAATGTGAGAGAACTCGTGTCCAGCTTATAAGCCTACACTTGCATAAACCACAAGTGAAGATTAATAATCTTTGGACAACACCCACCAGTGGGACTCGAACCCAGAAAGCACAACTACCTTCCAGTAGCTGCCATAACTAGTATGCTTTAACCCACTACACCATCAGACCCTACAAAAGAAGTAGAGAGTTCGAGATATATATACATCCCAAACATCTCCACTTCCCGAGGGCACCAGATGAGTGTGGGGTTAGTCTGCATTTTTCGTCAAGCCACTGTCAATGTGAGAGAACCCGTGTCCAGCTTATAAGCCTACACTTGCATAAACCACAAGTGAAGATTAATAAACTTTGGACAACACCCACCAGTGGGACTCGAACCTAGAAAGCACAACTACCTTCCAGTAGCTGCCATAACTAGTATGCTTTAACCCACTACACCATCAGACCCTACAAAAGAAGTAGAGAGTTCGAGATATATATACATCCCAAACATCTCGACTTCCCGAGGGCACCAGATGAGTGTGGGGTTAGTCTGCATTTTTCGTCAAGCCACTGTCAATGTGAGAGAACCCGTGTCCAGCTTATAAGCCTATACTTGCATAAACCACATGTGAAGATTAATAATCTTTGGACAACACCCACCAGTGGGACTCGAACCCAGAAAGCACATCTACCTTCCAGTAGCTGCCATAACTAGTATGCTTTAACCCACTACACCATCAGACCCTACAAAAGAAGTAGAGAGTTCGAGATATATATACATCCCAAACATCTCCACTTCCCGAGGGCACCAGATGAGTGTGGGGTTAGTCTGCATTTTTCGTCAAGCCACTGTCAATGTGAGAGAACTCGTGTCCAGCTTATAAGCCTATACTTGCATAAACCACAAGTGAAGATTAATAATCTTTGGACAACACCCACCAGTGGGACTCGAACCCAGAAAGCACAACTACCTTCCAGTAGCTGCCATAACTAGTATGCTTTAACCCACTACACCATCAGACCCTACAAAAGAAGTAGAGAGTTTGAGATATATATACATCCCAAACATCTCCACTTCCCGAGGGCACCAGATGAGTGTGGGGTTAGTCTGCATTTTTCGTCAAACCACTGTCAATGTGAGAGAACTCGTGTCCAGCTTATAAGCCTATACTTGCATAAACCACAAGTGAAGATTAATAATCTTTGGACAACACCCACCAGTGGGACTCGAACCCGGAAAGCACAACTATCTTCCAGTAGCTGCCATAACTAGTATGCTTTAACCCACTACACCATCAGACCCTACAAAAGAAGTAGAGAGTTCGAGATATATATACATCCCAAACATCTCCACTTCCCGAGGGCACCAGATGAGTGTTGGGTTAGTCTGCATTTTTCGTCAAGCCACTGTCAATGTGAGAGAACTCGTGTCCAGCTTATAAGCCTATACTTGCATAAACCACAAATGAAGATTAATAATCTTTGGACAACACCCACCAGTGGGACTCGAACCCAGAAAGCACAACTGCCTTCCAGTAGCTGCCATAACTAGTATGCTTTAACCCACGACACCATCAGACCCTACAAAAGAAGTAGAGAATTCGAGATATATATACATCCCAAACATCTCCACTTCCCGAGGGCTCCAGATGAGTGTGGGGTTAGTCTGCATTTTTCGTCAAGCCACTGTCAATGTGAGAGAACTCGTGTCCAGCTTATAAGCCTATACTTGCATAAACCACAAGTGAAGATTAATAATCTTTGGACAACACCCACCAGTGGGACTCGAACCCAGAAAGCACAACTACCTTCCAGTAGCTGCCATAACCTGATGGTGTAGCTTTAACCCACTACACCATCAGACCCTACAAAAAAAGTAGAGAGTTCGAGATATATATATATACATCCCAAACATCTCTACTTCCCGAGGGCACCAGATGAGTGTGGGGCTAGTCTGCATTTTTCGTCAAGCCACTGTCAATGTGAGAGAACTCGTGTCCAGCTTATAAGCCTATACTTGCATAAACCACAAGTGAAGATTAATAATCTTTGGACAACACCCACCAGTGGGACTCGAACCCAGAAAGCACAACTACCTTCCAGTAGCTTCCATAACTAGTATGCTTTAACCCACTACACCATCAGACCCTACAAAAGAAGTAGAGAGTTCGAGATATATATACATCCCAAACTTCTCCACTTCCCGAGGGCACGAGATGAGTGTGGGGTTAGTCTGCATTTTTCGTCAAGCCACTGTCAATGTGAGAGAACTCGTGTCCAGCTTATAAGCCTATACTTGCATAAACCACAAGTGAAGATTAATAATCTTTGGACAACACCCACCAGTGGGACTCGAACCCAGAAAGCACAACTACCTTCCAGTAGCTGCCATAACTAGTATGCTTTAACCCACTACACCATCAGACCCTACAAAAGAAGTAGAGAGTTCGAGATATATATACATCCCAAACATCTCCACTTCCCGAGGGCACCAGATGAGTGTGGGGTTAGTCTGCATTTTTCGTCAAGCCACTGTCAATGTGAGAGAACTCGTGTCCAGCTTATAAGCCTATACTTGCATAAACCACAAGTGAAGATTAATAATCTTTGGACAACACCCACCAGTGGGACTCGAACCCAGAAAGCACAACTACCTTCCAGTAGCTGCCATAACTAGTATGCTTTAACCCACTACACCATCAGACCCTACAAAAAAAGTAGAGAGTTCGAGATATATATATATACATCCCAAACATCTCCACTTCCCGAGGGCACCAGATGAGTGTGGGGTTAGTCTGCATTTTTCGTCAAGCCACTCTCAATGTGAGAGAACTCGTGTCCAGCTTATAAGCCTATACTTGCATAAACCACAAGTGAAGATTAATAATCTTTGGACAACACCCACCAGTGGGACTCGAACCCAGAAAGCACAACTACCTTCCAGTAGCTTCCATAACTAGTATGCTTTAACCCACTACACCATCAGACCCTACAAAAGAAGTAGAGAGTTCGAGATATATATACATCCCAAACATCTCCACTTCCCGAGGGCACCAGATGAGTGTGGGGTTAGTCTGCATTTTTCGTCAAGCCACTGTCAATGTGAGAGAACTCATGTCCAGCTTATAAGCCTATACTTCCATAAACCACAAGTGAAGATTAATAAACTTTGGACAACACCCACCAGTGGGACTCGAACCCAGAAAGCACAACTACCTTCCAGTAGCTGCCATAACTAGTATGCTTTAACCCACTACACCATCAGACCCTACAAAAGAAGTAGAGAGTTCGAGATATATATTCATCCCAAACATCTCCACTTCCCGAGGGCACCAGATGAGTGTGGGGTTAGTCTGCATTTTTCGTCAAGCCACTGTCAATGTGAGTGAACTCGTGTCCAGCTTATAAGCCTATACTTGCATAAACCACAAGTGAAGATTAATAATCTTTGGACAACACCCACCAGTGGGACTCGAACCCAGAAAGCACATCTACCTTCCAGTAGCTGCCATAACTAGTATGCTTTAACCGACTACACCATCAGACCCTACAAAAGAAGTAGAGAGTTCGAGATATATATACATCCCAAACATATCCACTTCCCGAGGGCACCAGATGAGTGTGGGGTTAGTCTGCATTTTTCGTCAAGCCTCTCTCAATGTGAGAGAACTCGTGTCCAGCTTATAAGCCTATACTTGCATAAACCACAAGTGAAGATTAATAATCTTTGGACAACACCCACCAGTGGGACTCGAACCCAGAAAGCACAACTACCTTCCAGTAGCTGGCATAACTAGTATGCTTTAACCCACTACGCCATCAGACCTTACAAAAGAAGTAGATAGTTCGAGATATATATCTCAAACATCTCCACCTCCCGAAGGCACCAGATGAGTGAGGGGTCAGTCTGCATTTTTCGTCAAGCCACTGTCAATGTGAGAGAACTCGTGTCCAGCTTATAAGCCTATACTTGCATAAACCACAAGTGAAGATTAATAATCTTTGGACAACACCCACCAGTGGGACTCGAACCCAGAAAGCACAACTACCTTCCAGTAGCTTCCATAACTAGTATGCTTTAACCCACTACGCCATCAGACCTTACAAAAGAAGTAGATAGTTCGAGATATATATCTCAAACATCTCCACCTCCCGAAGGCAACTTCTTTTGTAAGGTCTGATGGCGTAGTGGGTTAAAGCATACTAGTTATGCCAGCTACTGGAAGGTAGTTGTGCTTTCTTGGTTCGAGTCCCACTGGTGGGTGTTGTCCAAAGATTATTAATCTTCACTTGTGGTTTATGCAAGTATAGGCTTATAAGCTGGACACGAGTTCTCTCACATTGACAGTGGCTTGACGAAAAATGCAGACTGACCCCTCACTCATCTGGTGCCTTCGGGAGGTGGAGATGTTTGAGATATATATCTCGAACTATCTACTTCTTTTGTAAGGTCTGATGGCGTAGTGGGTTAAAGCATACTAGTTATGCCAGCTACTGGAAGGTAGTTGTGCTTTCTGGGTTCGAGTCCCACTGGTGGGTGTTGTCCAAAGATTATTAATCTTCACTTGTGGTTTATGCAAGTATAGGCTTATAAGCTGGACACGAGTTCTCTCACATTGACAGTGGCTTGACGAAAAATGCAGACTGACCCCTCACTCATCTGGTGCCTTCGGTAGGTGGAGATGTTTGAGATATATATCTCGAACTATCTACTTCTTTTGTAAGGTCTGATGGCGTAGTGGGTTAAAGCATACTAGTTATGCCAGCTACTGGAAGGTAGTTGTGCTTTCTGGGTTCGAGTCCCACTGGTGGGTGTTGTCCAAAGATTATTAATCTTCACTTGTGGTTTATGCAAGTATAGGCTTATAAGCTGGACACGAGTTCTCTCACATTGACAGTGGCTTGACGAAAAATGCAGACTGACCCCTCACTCATCTGGTGCCTTCGGGAGGTGGAGATGTTTGAGATATATATCTCGAACTATCTACTTCTTTTGTAAGGTCTGATGGCGTAGTGGGTTAAAGCATACTAGTTATGCCAGCTACTGGAAGGTAGTTGTGCTTTCTGGGTTCGAGTCCCACTGGTGGGTGTTGTCCAAAGATTATTAATCTTCACTTGTGGTTTATGCAAGTATAGGCTTATAAGCTGGACACGAGTTCTCTCACATTGACTGTGGCTTGACGAAAAATGCAGACTGACCCCTCACTCATCTGGTGCCTTCGGGAGGTGGAGATGTTTGAGATATATATCTCGAACTATCTACTTCTTTTGTAAGGTCTGATGGCGTAGTGGGTTAAAGCATACTAGTTATGCCAGCTACTGGAAGGTAGTTGTGCTTTCTGGGTTCGAGTCCCACTGGTGGGTGTTGTCCAAAGATTATTAATCTTCACTTGTGGTTTATGCAAGTATAGGCTTATAAGCTGGACACGAGTTCTCTCACATTGACAGTGGCTTGACGAAAAATGCAGACTGACCCCTCACTCATCTGGTGCCTTCGGGAGGTGGAGATGTTTGAGATATATATCTCGAACTATCTACTTCTTTTGTAAGGTCTGATGGCGTAGTGGGTTAAAGCATACTAGTTATGCCAGCTACTGGAAGGTAGTTGTGCTTTCTGGGTTCGAGTCCCACTGGTGGGTGTTGTCCAAAGATTATTAATCTTCACTTGTGGTTTATGCAAGTATAGGCTTATAAGCTGGACACGAGTTCTCTCACATTGACAGTGGCTTGACGAAAAATGCAGACTGACCCCTCACTCATCTGGTGTCTTCGGGAGGTGGAGATGTTTGAGATATATATCTCGAACTATCTACTTCTTTTGTAAGGTCTGATGGCGTAGTGGGTTAAAGCATACTAGTTATGCCAGCTACTGGAAGGTAGTTGTGCTTTCTGGGTTCGAGTCCCACTGGTGGGTGTTGTCCAAAGATTATTAATCTTCACTTGTGGTTTATGCAAGTATAGGCTTATAAGCTGGACACGAGTTCTCTCACATTGACAGTGGCTTGACGAAAAATGCAGACTGACCCCTCACTCATCTGGTGCCTTCGGGAGGTGGAGATGTTTGAGATATATATCTCAAACTATCTACTTCTTTTGTAAGGTCTGATGGCGTAGTGGGTTAAAGCATACTAGTTATGCCAGCTACTGGAAGGTAGTTGTGCTTTCTGGGTTCGAGTCCCACTGGTGGGTGTTGTCCAAAGATTATTAATCTTCACTTGTGGTTTATGCAAGTATAGGCTTATAAGCTGGACACGAGTTCTCTCACATTGACAGTGGCTTGACGAAAAATACAGACTGACCCCTCACTCATCTGGTGCCTTCGGGAGGTGGAGATGTTTGAGATATATATCTCGAACTATCTACTTCTTTTGTAAGGTCTGATGGCGTAGTGGGTTAAAGCATACTAGTTATGCCAGCTACTGGAAGGTAGTTGTGCTTTCTGGGTTCGAGTCCCACTGGTGGGTGTTGTCCAAAGATTATTAATCTTCACTTGTGGTTTATGCAAGTATAGGCTTATAAGCTGGACACGAGTTCTCTCACATTGACAGTGGCTTGACGAAAAATGCAGACTGACCCCTCACTCATCTGGTGCCTTCGGGAGGTGGAGATGTTTGAGATATATATCTCGAACTATCTACTTCTTTTGTAAGGTCTGATGGCGTAGTGGGTTAAAGCATACTAGTTATGCCAGCTACTGGAAGGTAGTTGTGCTTTCTGAGTTCGAGTCCCACTGGTGGGTGTTGTCCAAAGATTATATATATATATATATATATATATATATGTATATATGTATATGAATGAGAGTGGGTGGATATAAAAAGGAGGTGCCTCGTATTGGCCAATAGTCCTTTTGCAGTTACTTTGATTCTTATTTTCTTGTGTTGTGGTGCAGACCTAAGGTGCACTGCTTGGAAGCACCCAGCTCGGGACCCATCCTATGCATTGCTCCAATTGAATTTTTGTTATGATAAGAACTTTGAGGTTATATGAGAGCAGCAAGTATAGAGGGAAAAAGGAAACTTGATAAACACCTCCCAAAAATTCCTGATCAATTTAGCTGTGACTCATATATCAGGCTGTGAACAGCTGAGTCTAACAGCCTGGGTGTCCAGGCTTCCATTCAGAAGCTTGGATGGTAGATATCTGATATCTCCGATGCCCAATATCTGAACATATATTGGACATCGGAGACATTTATGACAGCCTTGTGTTTAAATTACAATAAATTTCGGGACTAAGGGTTTTAATATATTGATATGTAAATATATTAGAATAAATGAAATTTGTTCTACCTTGTTGTAGGCATATTCTTGTGAAGCTAAACACATACTCCAGCCACCCTCCTGAAGCCTCCATCGTCACACATGAAGACAGGAAGAACACCGTCAGGGGCAGCACCAGCAACGTCGTCAGGATGGCCGCCCACACCAGCGGCGTCAAGGGGAACACGAAGCCCCACGGGTCCACCTCCGGCCGACCTCGACCTCCCACAATAACACCAGTTTCTGTTGTTACGGGCCCCGTGAAGTCCACTGCCTGGGCTCGCGACGCACTGATAGCAATAGGACCAAGTCCAATGTCCGCCTCCTGCGTAATTGTATTAACGTATTATAATATTTTTAATAAGTTTTCTTAATTTTTTCATTGCTGTTAAATACTTATTACAGGTGTTTTTAACAAATTTCATATTTTGACTTTTTATGTTATTTTATTTCAAATAATAATAATCTTCGAAGATGATGGCAAATTTAGCCCAGATCTTCAGGAACAGCTGCAATCTGAACGTTTTAAAAGAGCAACACGGTTATACAAAAGGTCTCCTCATCCCTCAATTGAACCAAGCAACAGGTTTAATTGACGGATGACTTGCGTAATACTAATTACATAATAGTGTGGAGAGCAGATAAGTCGCCCACAAACCTCATACTCTCCCATAGTGTCTATTTCATGAAAATAAAAAACTACCCTACAAGACATCGAAATTTAAGGCTATTACGAGAAACCCAACCACCAAGAATCATAAAGAACGTGTGAACTCTCATAGATATAGTTAATGCTGAAATTACAGGCTTTAAATTCGAAAGAGTAAAGATTTTGAGCCATGTTATTTCTATAGTAATGTGAAGACCCACAAACCTTGCTACCTTCCCTTTGGTCTATAGTCTCTCAGATCCTCACATCTACTTATAAACTCGTAAGGAGACTAAACCAAATATCACCGTACATCCCAACTACATTCTTCTTTAAATCTAGCAACGAATTCATCGCGCCCGTAAAATGAATGAACCCCGCAGAAACATATCATCCCTGGCCGTTGAAAGTCTGCTCACTAATGTACTATGGAAAGGTCTATGAACATTATACTGGACTACTCGCATCAACAAGAGCACCTCCGTGCACTCCAGGTACCTCGAGCAATCGTGTAGGACATGCTGAGGACCTGCAACACTCAAGCAGGTTGTAGATCTGTGCAGTGTTCCGTGCCCAGAAGGTATTTGTAGGCGGAGGGAGTGGCAATGGGGTCCCCATTGGGGGGCTTGTTCGTCCAGGCATTTATGTCGCATGTTCAGTCGTCCACCCTTCAGATGGATGGACTGAACCCCAGAATATACTGCACATATGTCAAAAATACATTCTTATGTGTTGATTCCGAAAATTGATTGGAGAGGCCTCGTAGCAAACATCCAGAAGGCAGGCTTAATGGTCACTTTAAAGAAAAGTGCTGAGAGCAGAATACCATTCCCCGATGATCAAGTGGATGGCACCTCAGGCAGATTCATCACAGACATTTATCGTAATCCGACTGATACGGCAAATGTATGATTGGTAGGAGTGAATGTACTGACAGGTGTCTTCAGAAAACTGCCATTACAGCATCTTTAGGTCGTGCAGGTCGTTTTTGGTCTTCCTGGCACCTCTTGCACCATGAACTGCAACGTATTTAATAAATTATGAAAAAAGCGAAGGTAGAAGGAACTTACCTCCCTGCTTACTATGCCAATCGTGCCAATCCATGTCCCGTTCTTCAGCTGGTATCCCCATTCATTGTCAGGAGGCATCACGTACGTGATCCTTAATGTAAAAAGATATACTGATTTCAAATTTCATTGCTAGATTTAAATTATATTTAATTAAATTTAAAAATATTTTATTCTATAAAAATGTTTTCTGTATTTTAATTTTAGATTTAATTCTTTACATATGAAAAGTAGCACATACACAGAACTTTGCATTGCCATTATTTATTATTATTATTATAACTATTATTATTATTATTATTATTATTATTATTATTATTATTATTGATAAAATCTGCAGGGGCCGTGAGGAGGGTTCGAACCTATGAAGTGGGTGTTCACACACACACTCACGCTCAAGCAACTAGACCACACCATGGTATAAGGATTACAACCTGGAGTTCTACTGAACACACGAGGGTTTTCTGAGGCTTCTACTGATGCCGGACCAGGATTATCACACAATCACACACAATGTCTACTGGTCCGGCTTCAGAAGATGACTTAGGAATCCTTCGTGTGTTCAGCAGAACTCCACGTTGTAATCCTTATACCATGTCGTGGTCTAGTCGCTGGAGTGTGTGTGTAGGACCACCCACTGCATAGGTTCGAACCCTTATCGGCTCATGCAGATTTTCTCATTGATGCAGTCACGTTATTGTTATTACTTTCTTTATATTATTATTATTATTATTACTAGCTGTACCCGCCACGCGTGGCTGTGGCTCAGTCTGGATAAATGGAAAAGAGAGAGAAGAGAAAGTGCACCTTTCTGATATGTTTAATTTTACAATGCTTGTGGGTATACAATACTTTCTGTTGTTCCATTGTCTGTGGAAATATAAAGATTGTCTGGTTTGCCGACTCTAGAACACACAACATATAATTGTCCATGTGAGAAGCAATCCATGTCTTCATATAGCGCGCACAATTCTAAAGATTGACCCTGAGCTTTGTTGATGGTTATCTTGAGGTTATCTTGAGATAATTTCGGGGCTTAGCGTCCCCGTGGCTCGGTCCACGAACAGTCTTTCGTTTTGTTATCCTCCCCAGGAAGCAGCCCGTAGCAGCTGTCTAACTCCCAGGTTAGACAGCTAACCTTGGAGTTTTACTGCTAAGTAATAGGGGGGCATCAGGGGGGCTATTTACTGCTAGGTAACAGGGGGCATCAGGATGAAAGAAACTTTTTGGCCCATTTGTCTCCGCCTCCTCCGGGGATCGAACCCGGAACCTCAGGACTACGAATCCGAAGCGCTGTCCAATCAGCAGTTAGGCGCCTTGCTATAGTCTTAACAATCTAATCAACAATCTCTTAAATTTAAATGTCTTATCCGTTGGAATCAAAGGAATGAGAGGAACAAGGACATTTTCACCTTTGAAAGGTCCTGTCAAAATTGTTGCTTCTACGACGTTGCTGATTATTGTTTTACTGCAAGCCGCGGGCCTTTGCAAAGCTTTGTCTGGTTGAAATCTCGCAACATGATAAATTTCACGCCGATTTTCAATTGCAGCTGTACGTGCGGTGGTATCCCTGGCAGATAGAGTGAATTAAAAAATTCTGTTGGATCATTAACCGCTTAATCTGCTTCCACAACAATGTCGACGGATTTGTATGTGACTGCCTCGCTTTGGGTGTTAGACTGAATAATATTGTTAAGTTCGTAGACGTCTTTGTTCTTGGCCGCAGGAATAGCTCGTTCAGCTGGACTCACACATTTATAGTTAATTTTAATGTCTTTCCGTGGCTCCACAAAGTAGTTCAGGCAAGCATTTATTTCGTCCGCTGGTGTCGATCGAGGAATTACAGATAATGTTTTCTTGAAATCTCCTGCAAGCAATGTTAAAGCGTTCCCAAATGGTCAGATGTTTCCACGCAAATCTTGCAATGATCGATCAGGAGCCTCGAGCGATTTTTTGGAGCCCATTGTTCATTTTTCCCAAACAATAAGTTTGCATTTCTGCAATAATTTTCCCATGCTGGATGTTTTGAAAATATTGCACGTGGGACTGTCAATGAATTGCATGTTCAATGGCAATTTCAAAGTCAAATGAGCAGTTCTTCCACCTGGTAGCAATATTGCAGTTATTCTGTACGACGCAAGAGCTATGCCGTTTTGGAATCGAATTGCTGCCAGAATCAATCTAATTAGGAAGGTTTTACCAGTTCCTCCTGGCGCATCTAAGGAGATTTCTCCAATCCCATTATTAACAGTTTGAATTATTTGATCATAAATGTTTTTTTGCTCAAGCGTTAGCTTAGGAATATTTGATTGCACTTACGACAACAGATCACCTGTGTTGCAATTTGGTACACGACGCAATTCTATCACGAACGAAGCAGCAGCAGATGGATTCGGTGATGTCATTCCCAGTTAAATGAGAACTTTGTTCGCGATTTTTAAGCTAAAATCTTCAATCACTATCAACGCTTCGTTGTAGATTTCTGCTGCGAAAACATGTTCATATTTGAAATTTCCTTGCGTATTCGACGGACAATATTTGAAGCCATATGCGATTTATATTTCTCCTATAACTGTGTTGGAGATGGAGAGCAGCCGGTCAATATGATTGCAAACAATGCACGAATTTTATTTTATTGTGACGTGTTTGACGCGTCATTAATGCATACATCCCAGTGTCTGTTGTTCGACATTAAATTCACAACTTGAAATGCACTACGGAAAGTGGCATGTGTGACGCCGTTTGACAAATCTCAATTGCTGGAACGACGTTCGACCGGGCACGGTTACCAACAGCAAGCGAAGGAAAAAGCATTCATCTTGATTGGGATGCATGGTGTACAATCTGCCTATCTTAGATTGTTTGAATGTCAGGTTGTCCGTTGACTCGCTCTCCTCGTTTGCGTCGTTCAAATGATTTTCTACTCACATTCCATATGTAATACGTAGGCACTTCCACATACAGTAGTGTTTTCGCAAACGCGTCATTCTAACATAACGTGAAGAAAGCAGCTAACATTGTAGCTGGGGGATTCATGGCTATTTGTTGCAAATATGCAGATGTGAAATAAACACGTTGTCCATTTTCTTGTTTTCAAAACAAAAACAAAAAATACTGACGAAATATTTCAATTCAAACACAGATCAATCGACACAGCTCAATTCCACCGTCAACTGCACTGAAAAATAAAAACAGTTAAAAACAGAAAAAACGATAAAAACGAAAAATAAACTATACTCACAAAATGAACGGGATGGTAAACAACACACCTCAATTTCAATGCAATATCACACAAAATAATTAAATCAAAATGAAAATAAATCGAAGTACATGAAAATTCAATTTATCAATGCAATTGAAAACATTGAAATGGAATTGTAACAAATTTAGTATTGCGTTTGTAGCTCTTACATGCAACAGACATGTTTTTTTTTTTACATGTTTAAAAAAAAACATGTTTTTACCTGTCACAGGTATTGCATGTATATAATAGATATTTAAAAACACGTGCGTATTCGAATGGAACGTTGTGTCAAAATTTTAAAGCAATCGGTGAAGAACTTTCAGAGATTACGGTGTGTAGTGCTTTCACGTCCAACATGTGGTGCTGTTTTTTTTTTTTTTAAAAAACATGTTTTTACCTGTCACAGGTGAGGCATGTATTTCGTAGGTATATAAAAACACGCGCCTATTCAAATGCAATGTTGTGTCAAAATTCCAAAGCAATCGGTAAAGAGGTTTCAAAGATTTCCTTCACATAAAAAACACTTGAAAAACTCAGTTTTTCAAATAAATCATGTTTTTTCCCTTCACAGACGTGATATATACTTAGTATGTATATAAAAACCCGCTCGGATGTGACGGGAAGGTTGTGTGAAAATTTCAAAGCAATCGGTGAAGAACTTTCGGAGATTAGCGATTTTGAACAAACGAACATTTCCATTTTTATTTATATAGATAATGGCAATATTTTCTATAATGAGGCTGCTACCGATTGATGAAGATTAAGCCACCCAAGGGGTGGTACGGGCATGAATCACCCATAATGACTGCTGCTACAGGTCCAATGCCAGCTCCAGTCTAAGGACCCAGGCTGCTCTCCTGGGTCCAGTCCTCTTATCTTTCTTGACCTGACCATGTCACCTCTATTCCCGACTGCTAATGTACCTGCGGTAATGTCCCCTATGGAATTATGGTCATGTGTCCTTCCTGCAATCCTGATATTCTGGAAACTGGAGTTGTTAATAACTGAGGTGTTCATCTGGATCCTTTCCCTCATAACCCTCTCCATACCCCAAGGAACGCGGCTAATGGACTGTTATCATTCATCCATTTATTGAGGTCTAATTAATTTCACTCAGAATAATTTTCCTAGTAAAGCTGTCCTCCGTAGGACAGCTTTTGTTGTGAGGGAAAGTATTCAGCGTATTTATTAGAACCACTTCCACTTCCCTTGTGGGAAGTGGAACATTATTAATTTTATCGAATATTTAACACATCTCATTGAAGTTTTTTATATATTATTTTACAAAATCAATATTGAATTTCAGAGGTGTTAAATAATCTATAAAAATAATTACATTACAACTAGAAGGGTAGTGAAAGGGGTTTTAATAAATACTTTGAATACTTTCGTTGGCAACAAACGCTTTACTTCGGAGGATAACTTTACTAGGAAAGTGACTCTGAGTGAATTAAAATTAGATCTCAATAAATGAATGATTGCAAGGTAGGTACCATTACTGCAGGTACACTGGCAGTCGGCAATATGGTTGACATGGGCAGGAGGTCAAGATGGATAAGAGGACTGGACCAGAATATCAGCCCAGTACAGTGCGACCATTTCCCCCCCCCCCCCTACCCAGGAAATGACTCTCCTGGCCATTCTTCTGAAATTATTAAGGTCAGAAGGACACAATAATGTCGTGGCAAGAACAAGAAAAATTTTTGATGATGACAGGAACAATGAACCAGACAATACCCCACTCACAATGAGCTACCTTGGCAAATTGTAGGAAACAGATAAACAAATAAACGAAAAAGATCAAAAGAAATGCCCGAAGAAATCAATTTAGAATTGAATTGGGACAGAGCCAAAGAGCAGCTCCCCAAACCAATACCATGGACCATCTTCAAAACCAGAAATCCAGTAGATGGTCCCAATTATGCTTACATTGCCGCACTGGAAAAAAGATCACCCAGAATCAGAACTCAGAGCCAAACCTAACATTACAGGTAGATATAACATATCCACAGCTAACCCAGATATAATTACAAACATCATGATTACGGAAGACCTAATTGAACTAAAAGCAGAGAAAAAAGTCACCAGGATGATAGTACAACATTTCCTGGTTGAAATCAGTGCAAACAGGCTCTTAGAATGCCCCAATGTCACAACAGCAGAAAGGTGTAAGCACGACAATGTAGAAATAAGACAGGTGCTTATATCAATAATAGGACCCCGCATCAACACTGAATGTAGGGATCTATGGACAATTCAGGCTAAGGCTATACAATCCAGAGCCCATGCGCAGTTACAGATTTAAGGGCTTCGGCCAGCATAACGATGGCTGCAGAGGCCCGGAACGATGTGGAGTATGCTGCAGAGCTACGCAACACTGACATGCAAAAATCTGCATAAAGAAGGCAAACCAGTAAACGCAAAATGTCCAAACTACGGGGATTCACATCATGCCTGGAACAAACGATGTCCAGAAAGGATAAAAAGAATACAAGCCTTCGGATCTACCCAGCAACCCAAAGCCACAAGTCCAAGACTACAAACTACCAGACCCTCAGCTAAAAGCCAGTTGAACGCTCCTCGGCAAGTCTGAATGAATGAAAAAAAATCAGCAACAAACTAAAGCACTGATTCCATCCGGTCTACACAAGAACAGGACCTCGAATAACTGGAGAAACAAAGCACTACTCTACAAGACAACAACAACCGAACAGATCAGGGGCAGCAAAATTAATACACCTAATAATGCAATTAATAATGTCTCCATGACATTCCAAGCACGATTGACGACCCCTACATCATCAAATGCGCAAGTAGCTGAATGTAGCAAAGATGCTAGGACACAATCCAGAGATTCCCCACCTACCAAGAAAAAAGAAAGGCATCCAATGCCGTATCAAGTGACTACTGTTCCAATGGTTATTGCCTCCCTAACAGAGACCTTCAGCAAGAAGCTTGACAAAGCATTCCAAGCACTGGAACAGACCAACCCTCAGTCAAGGAAGGAAATGTTAACAGAGTTAAAAAAAATCTACTTAACTTAATTTTTCCACATTTCTACAAGCTCTACCTGAAAATGTTGACGAAATAAAAGTCGAAGAGAGTGACGAAACTGTATTGTTTCAGCACCCAATGGCAGTCCACTCCAAGCAAGAAGACACAAGCCGTCGGGGAAATCAGCACTTTAGAAACTACCATGGACTCAATGTGTTCAACTCTAACAGAATAATGTGCAACCTCAAGTTTATACAATGGAATATTCAAGGATTTTAAAAAAAGGACAAACACTCCTAGCAGTACTTCTCAAGGACAATATTGATATTGTTTTACTTCAAGAAACACTCTCCAGGACTGAAAGAAGTATCAATATCCCAGGATATCAAGATTTCCGCTGCCCAATTGCACATGGTGGCACCAGAGGCATTTCAATACTAGTTAGAAATCATATTAATGCCACGGCAATTACAGACTTGCCTGACTGTGGTGAGAACGTCGAAATTATGAGAGTTAATCTCACAATGAGGAATTCATGCTGTCCATCTTCAATGTATACAGGAACCATAGAGAACACGATATGGATCTCGCTGCAAACTTTGAAAAAGCAGTCACCACACCTACTATCATCTCGGGTGACTTCAACGCTCATAGTGAATTACTATTTGATTCACCAAGAACCGACGCCAATGGAAGATATATTGAACACATTTTGGATGAAGTAAGTCTGCTTAACTCGACGAAACCAACCTATATTGGTGGGGGAAAGCTGGACCTCACGTTTGTCTCCACCAGTACTTATGAGTTGAGTCATTAGTCAGTTGACCATTTACTGACTAGTGACTACTTTGCTACAAAAATAATTATTAATAAAGCACTACCTCCAAGATCTCCAGCTCCCGAGCACGGATGGGATTTTATCTAAACAGATTGGACAAAGTTTCAAAAATCTCTCGAAACCTGGCACCAAAACTACACTCCTCTTGACAACACCGAAGAAATGGAAAAAAAAAGATTTAGTAAATGCAATACATAGAGCAGCAAATCACGCCATCCCCAAGAAAAAAACAATTACCCAACAACATAAGGACCATTGGTATTACTGTAATAGGATCAAAGAACTATATAACAGACTAAATTGTGCACAAAAGAGTTTCAGAAGATAGAAACGAAGCTAATCTAGGACTTCTTAGAGCTGTCCGAGATCATGTGCATGAAGAAACAGCAAAAATCAGAGAAGAAAAATGGTTCAAGTGGTGTGCCAAGCTAAATCAGCATACATCTTTGGGTGACATCTGGAGGCAGATCAATGGGGTCAAATTAAAATCGCCTCCTGCTCTGCCCCCGCCATTTTTATCCAGAGCAGGACGCAGAAAGATTAGCAAATCTATTTCCTTCAAGAGCCACTTTCACTCAACTTCCTCAAGCAACTCTGACCCACCAACTAAGACTTCATGCAGCAATAGGGAAAAAAGACGATGTTTTAGCCTTACCTGACGGACTAGACCATCCTTTTAGTCTGTGAGAACTCAGAACAGCTACAAAAAAAAATAAAAACACAGCTCCAGGTGAGGAGAAAATCACTTACAACATGCTGGGCAAGCTAAGGGAAAAGGGTGAAGAAGCCTTCTTGAATCTCATCAACAGAGTATGGGTGACAAGAACTCGACCACTCTCTTGGAACAGTACAATTATAGTTCCCATTCCAAAACCCAAAGACCCAGGAAATCCAAGACCTATCTTTAACAAGCTGTCTGGCCAAAACTGCGGAAAGAATGGATCTTTTTCGATTTGACTGGAAAGTCAATCCACTGCACCAAAATATGTTTGCTTACAGAAAAGGTGTTGGACCCACAAAATGCCTTACCTTCCTCCTGGATCATATCAATGACAAACCAGGAATCCTTATTTTTCTAGACTTAGAAAAATCTTTCGAGCTAACATATGCACCTGCTACACTGTGCTGCTTGGTGGATAAGGAAATCAAAGGACACGCTCTTTCCTTTACCAAAGGAAGCCTGTTTAACCGAAAAGCTAAAGTCAAATGCCAAGGAAAAAATCCTCCTGAAACAGGCTGGAAAATGGTACTCCGCAGGAAGGAATACTAAGCCCCGTCCTCCTCAACTGTCTCATGGAACAATTCATGAAACTCAAGTTACCAAAAGCCAAACTGCTTAACTATGCAGACGACCTTGTGGTCATCATCAATGGCAAAGGCGCCAGGAGCCATGCACAAAAATGCCTAGATATTATCAGCAGGGAAGCAGAACGCATAGAAGTGAAAATAAACAACAATAAAATCAAAACAGTGGCCGATAAAATAAAAATTTAAGACATCAGACTCGCAATACAAGGACACGAAATTCAGTGGGCTACCTCTTTTTAATACCTTGGAGTCATAACAGAGAGCCAGTTGAAATTTATCCAAGAAATTGAATATCTTCGGCAACGTTGTAAAGCTAGAAACTCAGCTTTACACTCCCTGACAAGTCCTAGATATGGCGCATCTCTACCAGTGCTCAAAATGTACTACGCTCAAGCAATTATGTCACTCATTGACTATGCTGCTCCTGCTCTTACATCCCTCAGTGATAATCAATGGGAGAAACTGGAAGTGTCTCAAAATGATGCCCTCCGAACTATACTGGGAGCACCTATATCAACGCTACGAGAGAATCTAAGAATGGAAACCAACTTAACAGCCTTAGAAAGCAGGATCAAACAAAGAATAACTACCTTAACAGCAAAACTTGTTGGAACCACTGCTAGACTACAAATCAAAGATAGCATACACAGATCGCTTCACAGAAACCTTTAATGCAGAACAAGCGCATGTACGGATAAACTGGTCAAGATTCTAGAGAAAGTGGACTTGAGATGGACCATTAAAAAAAAAGAGGAAGATAGACCATATCAACACTTTCGGCAGCCTCCTCCATGGGAAGAATCGAGTCTAAAGATAATCATTGAAGGAATACCAGTTAAAAAATCAGCATATGACTCGCGGAGGCTCAAAGCAGTCCTAGAACATCAAATGGAAACCAACTAAAGACCTACAACGATTCACATTTTCATAGATGGATCAGTTGGTCAAGAAAAAGGTTCTGCTGGGGCAGCGTTTACACTAACAACCACGAAGCTTCCTTGTGCATGAATTGTTGGAGTTCAACATTGCAAACAGATTTATATGCCCTGAAGGAGGCCATAAATTGTACAATTGAGAATTATTTACATGATGTCATCATTCATACCGACTCTAAATCTTCACTCCAGGCGTTTTTATCCAGCCAGAACAGAGCTAATATACAGCTCATCACAGAAATCCTATATATAGGAAAATAAGCACACAATCTAGGGCTGTCAATCACCATAAAATTGGATACCAAGTCACATTGGCATAGATGATAATGAAAAAGCAGACCCACTGCATAGAGCAGTGGTTGCAAAAACTACCACTGCTCTATTTTAACCTGTTGTACAGATTAAAATACCTACAAGTTTATCACAGATTAATGAGTAAATTAAGAAGAAAATACTCCCAACTATCAAAAGTCGCCACAGAGCCAAAAAAGCAGAAGGAAGATCCACTGCGATATGGTACGAACAAGCCACTGACTAATACTCTTTCAATCCTGGCAAAAAGATATCCAGAGACATTGCAGTAGCCACACATAGACTCAGATTTGGTTACAAGTGCTGCTGGTAGGATATAAACAAATAGTTAAAGAGTGTCATATCTGTGGAACAGACGCAGAGGCGCCACTGTTGCATTACCTAATGAAATGTGAGGCAACTGAAGGCCTGCGCATCAAACTCAACTTTAATCCAACGACAGCAGCTGAATTAGATGCAAATTCCACAGTGACTACAATGATTAGAAAAGCAGTTGAAGAATGGTACACACTAGTGAACATTCTGAATCAACATCCGCCACAAAGATAATGTTATTAAAACAAGACTGAAACCAGTGCACTCGAACAGAAGCAAAAAATAAACAGGGGAAAGGAGGAAACCCCCAACTACATATAAAACTTTGACCCAAATATCGCAGTAACAAGGTTATTGCGAATAACTGAACTCAATTACGGGCTCACTATAGCCAGTCCTACATGTACATTTCGTTCTGAGTAGCTAAATCTAAAACAACATCACCAACAGGATAGCAGCCTCATTAGATGCTGAGAGGTAAATCTCATCTTAATCCCACACTCAGACCCTGAAAAGCACACAGGAGAGTGGGAAAAATTTGGAGTTAATTCTTTACATAAATTTCACAACAACACAAGTGTGGGTTTTTATCCTATGTTATTATGTCTGTGAGAAGACATTACCATTACTTATTATTATATTTATTATTATTATTATTATTATTATTATTATTATTATTATTATTATTATTATTATTAACACAAAAATCACATTAACCTGTTACATATCAATGAGAAAATCCACTAGGGCCATAAGGTGGGCGTGAACCAACGACCTTGGCATTGCCAAGCCGCCTACTCTACCACTAGACCACTGCAACAAGTCAGTCGTGGTCTAGTACTCACCTAGTTGTGTTTGCGTGGGTTGAGCTCTGGCTCTTTGGTCCCGCCTCTCAATTGTCAATCAGCTGGTGAACAGATTCCTGAGCCTATTGGGCTCAATCATATCTACGTTAGAAACTGTGTATGGAGTCAGCCTCCACCACATCACTACTTAATGCATTCCATTTGTTAACTACCCTGACACTGAAAAAGTTCTTTCTAACGTCTCTGTGGCTCATCTGGGTGCTAAGTTTCCACCTGTGTCCCCTTGTTCGTGTTCCATCCGTGCGAAAGAGTTTATCTATGTCCACCCTGTCAATTCCCCAGAGAATTTTGTAGGTGGTTATCATGTCTCCCCGTACTCTTCTGTTTTCCAGGGATGTGAGGTTCAGCTCCCTTAGCCTTTCCTCGTAGCTCATACCTCTCAGTTCCGGGACCAGTCTGGTGGCATACCTCTGAATCTTCTCTAACTTCGTCTTGTGTTTAACTAGGTATGGACTCCAGACTGGAGCTGCATACTCCAGGATTGGTCTTACATAAGTGGTATACAGGGTCCTGAACGATGCCTTACACAAGTTTCTAAAGGCAGTTCTTATGTTGGCCAGTCTAGCATATGCCTCTGATGATATCCTTTAATATGGGCCTCTGGAGACAGGTTTGGTGTGAAAGATCTTTCAGACCCCCAGATCTTTCTCTCTATTTGACTCTTGTAGGATTTCACCTCCCAGGTGGTACCTTGAGTTCAGCCTTCTGCTCCCTTCGCCTAATTTCATTACTTTACACTTTCCTGAAGTGAACTTTAGCATCCATTTTCTAGACCATTCCACCAGTTTGTCCAGGTCGTCCTGTAGTCTCTGTCTATCTTCATCTGTTTTGATTCCTCTCATAATTTTTGCATCATCAGCAAACATTGAGAGGAATGAGTCTATACCCTCTGGAAGATCGTTTACATATATTAGAAACAGGATGGGTCCAAGTATAGAGCCCTGTGGAACTCCGCTGGTGACATCTCGCCACTCTGATGTCTCCCCCCCCCCTCACCGTTACTCGCTGTTTCCTGTTGCTTAGATACTCCCTTAAACACTGGAGCACATTACCTTTTACTCCTACCTGTTGCTCCAACTTTTGTAACAGCCTTGTGTGGGGTACTGTGTCAAAGGCTTTCTGACAGTCCAAGAAAATGCAGTCTGAACACCCTTCTTTTTCTTGCCTAATTTGTGTTGGTTGGTCATAGACTTCTATTAGACCTGTGAGGCACGATTTATCATCTCTGAACCCATGCTGGTGGTGTGTTACAAAGCTGTTTCCCCCTCCAAATGCTCTACTAGCCTTTTTCTCACGATCTTCTCCATCACCTTGCATGGTATACATGTTAGGGAAAATGGCCTGTAGTTCAGTGCCTCTTGCCTGTCACCCTTTTTGTAAATTGGGACTACATTATCTGTCTAATGTTGTCCCAATACATTAGACAGCTCTAATGTAGCTGTCTTTCTGGAAGGTCTCCCGTTTCCAGTGACCTATTATACACCATAGAGAGTGGCTCACTTAGTGCCACTGCACCTTCTTTTAGTATCCAAGGTGAGATTCTGTCAGGCGTAACAGCTTTTGTTACATTCAGCTCCAAGAGATTCCTTTTGACCTGATCACTGGTGAGGTCAAATTCCTCCAAGGTTGCTTGGTTTGCCTCCTCATTTAGTGCAGGGACCTCTCCTTGTTCTATTGTGAAGGCCTCCTGGAATCTCTAGTTGAATTCTTCACACACCTCCTTGTCGTTCTCTGTGTATCTGTTCTCCCCTTTTCTCAGTTTCATCACTTGTTCCTTCACTGCTGTTTTCCTCCTGATGTGGATGTGCAGCAGTTCTGGTTGGGTATTAGCTTTACTCACGATGTCATTTTCATACTGTCTCTCTGCTTCTCTCCTCACTCTCAGGTATTCATTTCTGGCTCTCTGGTATCTCTCCCTGCTCTCTGGTGTTCTGTTGTTCCCGTAGTTTCTCCATGTTCTTTAATTCAATTGCTTCGTTGCCGCACATTCCTGATTGAACCCCAGATTATCCTATTGATTTTCATTTTTCACTTTTTGGATTGGGATAAACCTGTCTGCAGCCTCTTGACACTTCTGAGTGACATAATCCATCATATCCTACACAATCTTTTCTCTGAGTTCTGTTTCCCATGGTATTCCCATTAGGATGTTCCTCATCTCGTCATATTTTCCTCTTCGGAAATTCAGTCTTCTTCCTTCCTATCCCATCCTTGGATAGGTTATCTGTACTTCTACCATATACTCAAATGTCAATACACTGTGGTCAGTCACTCCTATGGGGGCTTCAAATTTGACTTCCCTTATTTCTGAGTCATTTAAGGTTAATATCAGGTCTCCTCTTCTTGAGTCTTGAGGTTATCTTGAGTTGATTTCGGGGCTTTAGTGTTCCCGCGGACCGGTCTTCGACCATGCCTCCACCCCCAGGAAGCATCCCGTGACAGCTGACTAACTCCTAGGTACCTATTTACTGCTAGGTAACAGGGGCATAGGATGAAAGAAACTCTACCCATCGTTTCTTGCCGGCGCCCATGACACAGGATCACGTGTCCAGCATGCTGTTCGCTCGGTCGGCCGCCTCCCTCCCTCCGGTCGAGTCTAGCTGGTTCATCATTTCCTCTCATTCTTGTTGGTCCCTTGACATGCTGGCTCAGAAAGTGCCTTGTATTCACTTCCAAAAGTTTAGCTCTCCATGTATCTTCACCTCCATGTGTGGTCCCCATTCTCCCAGTCTATCTTTCTATGGTTGAAATCACCCATAATTAAGAGTCTGGATCCATTCAACATTCTCTATTCAGTTGCCTGGATCCATTCTCTGGATCCAGGCAACTGAAGCTGCTCTCTCTATTATGTTATTGGTAGCCATGTTGTTTCTGTCGAACTCTTGTCTGGGTCTTCTGTCATTTAATGGAGGGGATGTAGATGACTGTCATTATTATCTTAGGTCTCCCCATTGTCATAGTTTCTGTTATGTAATCTCTGAATCCATTGCAGCCCGGAATTTTCATCTCTTCGAAGCTCCAGTCCTTCCTTATCAGCAGAGCCACTCCTCTTCCTCCTCTCCCATCCCTCTCTTTCCTTACTATATAGTAGTCCTTTAGAAACACGGTGTTTGTTATGACTCCTGATAATTTTGTTTCTGTGAATCCTATTACATCGGAGTTTTCTTCCTGCGCCCTTTCTGCCAGTTCACTTGCTTTGTTGGTAATCCCATTGATGTTTGATTACATTACCTTGAAGCTCACTTTTCTATATCCATTTTCACCCACCCTCCCTCCCCTCTAGTGCAGGAAGCTGTTCCATGGGCATTGCTGCTTGGGTAGGCTCATCCTCTTGTGGGGTAGTTTCCAGGGGTTTCGGGGATGGTAGGGGTAGGGGGGGGAAGGCGGGGTGACGGCTCAGAACTTGCCCAGGCCTGCTTGGGACAGGGAGAATTCCTAGGGGTGGAAGGGCAGGGAATGCTCGAGGCTGGAGGCAGGGAGCGCTTGGGATGAGGGCTCGTCCTCCTGTGGTGTAAGTAACAGGGACTTGGAGGAGGGTGGGGTGGGGGATGGAGGACTTAGATCTTGCCTGGGCCTGCTTGGGGCAGGAGGAAGACCAGGGGGAGGGAGGGCAGGGAGTACTCGGGGGTAGAGAGAGAGGGTGGAATGGTGGAACTTACCACCTATAGGGTGGTGAGTCCCCTTTGGGGTTCCCGAACTGCTGGATTGGGGTTCCGCACTCCCCCCTGGGATTGCTGGGTTGGGGGTTGAGGTTCCCTGGCTCACTTCCCTCAGCCTGCGCCTTTTCCTTGCATCTGCTGCCTGTATTATCTCTTACCTGGTCATTTCCCTCTGAAGGAATACCTGTCTGTAATTCGTTACATATTTCAGTTTGCTTTATTTTTGGTAGGATGTCCTCTTTGATGGACTCGTTTCTGAATACCACCTTGATCAACCGGTCTCTGTCTTTGTTGTACTGGCCAATCCGGAAAAGCTTTTCCATGTCTTTTTCAGCCCCTTCCATACCTATCTCCTTTAGTATCCCTGGCACTGCAGCTTTGTCCTTTGTTCTCCATTCGTCCCTTGTGGAACCATCTTTTTCCTTAACACTTTCGCTCGGGGATGACGCAGCATTGCGTCATCCGTTTACTGGCGGTAATGCCGGGGATGACGCAGCATTGCGTCATCCACTTTAAAAATTCGCCAAAAATCAGGTTTGTATCCGATTTTTTGGGGACTGGTTTTAAAATGTGCGCCGATGTCTTCCCATTTCCTTTGTTGAGCCTCGTGGCCCTCAGGCGGCTTGGCACACGCCGTGGGCCCATTGTCTTTGCTCCACTGTTGTGACCAATGTCGTCTCCCCTCGCATCTCAAACGTGTGAACATTTCGGCTATTTTCCGTGGCTATATTTCTTACTGCGGCTTTAGAAACTATCTACGCTTACTCCACGATGGATAGTAATCATGAACAAGGCCCTTCCAGGAAGAAAATTGCGAAAGAAAGGCTTGAAAAGGGTGGGAATTGGGAGTGTAGTAGGAAGGCCTCTGAGCGCTCACTCACGGCTAACGCGTGGCCCGTCTTCAACTCGTCGGCGGTTGGAGCGTGACCAGGTGTTTTTTTTTATATGCTAATGTTCCTCTAGAGAATTTTATTACGAACTCATTGAGACCAAAATGAAAGACCTAGGACAAAAATTGAGGTGACCAGAGTGAAAATAGTGAAAACATTTTATCCCGTTTGCGCGCTCCCGGGTAACTCGTTCGCACTTTCTCTGTTTGCTGCGGGTAATTAGCCGGGCTTTTGGAGTTTATATGCATTTAGTGCTGTAGAGAATTTTATTGCGAACACAATGATACCAAATTTATTCTCGTAGAAGGAGAATTGAGGTGACAAAGTTGAAGAGAGTATACACTTTTCGGAATTAACGCGCGCTTCCGTGACACGCTGGGGCCCATATCGCCCTGTCGAGGGGTGGCGCGCGGGGTGAGCGAAAGTGTTTTTAACGGCTGACAGTTGGGTAGACAGCGCTTCGGATTCGTAGTCCTAAGGTTCTGGGTTCGATCCCCGGTGGAAGCGGAGACAAATGGGCAAAATGTTTCTCCGTCTTTCTACAATGATGTCTTTCTACACAGTCTCCGTGGTGTAGTGGTAAGACACTCGCCCGGCGTTCCGCGAACGCATTATCATGGGTTCGTATCTTGGCCGGGGAGGATTTACTTGGCGCAAATCCTTAACTGTAGCCTCTGTTTAACTCAACAGTAAAATGTATACTTGGTTGTAACAACAATTCTTCGCGTCGGGGATCGTATTCCAGGGACCTGCCCGAAACGCTACGCGTACTAGTGGCAGTACAACAATGTAACAACTCTTGTATATATCTAAAAAAAAAAAAAATGTTTCTCTCACCTTCATGCCCCAGTTACCTAGCAGTAAATAGGTACCTGGGAGTTAGACAACTGCTATGGGCTGCTTCCTGGGGGTGGTGGCCTGGTCGAAAACCGGGCAGCGGGAGCACTAAAGCCCCGATATCATCACAAGATAACCTCAATATAACACCTATCACTACTACAGCTCTTTTCCTTTCCAGTAGCTGGCTCGTGCATCTAGCTGCCTCCTGTGAGGTTACTTCTTTCATTACAACTTCTTTGACTATGGACATTGCTCTTGGGCTCTTCAGTATTTCAGCAAAGGTGATACCCATTGTAGGGGTCCCTGCCATTGCTACATCTCCTGGTACCTGGGGGTTGGTCCCCCGAGCCACAGTCTGAGGAGATCCTGTTTTTAGGTTTGTTATCTCCTCTTGCGATGAACTTAGAGCATTCTGCAGTTTATTTATGATTCCTCTCATGTCTTTCAATTCCTCAGTGATTTCCCTCCATGCACGAACACTCATCTCCATGTATGACTCTCCCTGTTCCTCTCCTCCACCTGTGTTCTGTTGTCTTACCATCCTGCTTGATCCCTTTTTTGTTTCCTAGCGTTTGTATTAGTCTACACTAACCCCAGTGTACGTGTGTGCGTGCGTGTGGGGGTGCGGGGGGGGGTGCTGAAGTGGGGGTGAGGGTTGATAGAAGGACAGATCAGGGGAGGTCTGTGTTTATTGTGAGAGGGGTTGTACGTTGAGGGGGAGTAGGGGGGGGGAGAGAGTGTGTGTGCATGTGTGTGTGTGTGTGTTTACTAGTTGTGTTTACTAGTTGTGTTTTTGCGGGAGTTGAGCTTTGCTCTTTCGGCCCGCCTCTCAACTGTCAATCAACTGTTTACTAACTACTTTTTTTTTTTTTTCTCCCACACCACACACACACACACCCCAGGAAGCAGCCCGTGACAGCTGACTAACTCCCAGGTACCTATTTACTGCTAGGTAACAGGGGCACTTAGGGTGAAAGAAACTTTGCCCATTTGTTTCTGCCTCGTGCGGGAATCGAACCCGCGCCACAGAATTACGAATCCTGCGCGCTATCCACCAGGCTACGAGGCCCCTATAGGGCCTGTGTGTGTGTGTGTGTACTCACCTAGTTGTGCTTGCGGGGGTTGAGCTCTGGCTCTTTGGTCCCGCCTCTCAACCGTCAATCAACAGGTGTACAGGTTCCTGAGCCTATTGGGCATTATCATATCTACAATTGAAACTGTGTATGCAGTCACCCTCCACCACATTACTTCCTAATGCATTCCATTTATCAACCACTCTGACATTAAAAAAGTTCTTTCTAATATCTCTGTGGCTCATTTGGGTACTCAGTTTCCACCTGTGTCCCCTAGTGCGTGTGCCCCTTGTGTTAAATAGCCTGTCTTTATCAACCCTGTCGATTCCCTTGAGAATCTTAAATGTGGTGATCATGTCCCCCCTAACTCTCCTGTCTTCCAACGAAGTGAGGTTCAATTTCCGTTGTCTCACCTCGTAGCTCATACCTCTCAGCTCGGGTACTAGTCTGGTGGCAAACCTTTGAAAATTTTCCAGTTTAGTCTTATGCTTGACTAGATATGGACTCCATGCTGGAGCCGCATACTCCAGGATTGGTCTGACATATGTGGTATATAATGTTCTGAAAGATTCCTTTCACAAGTTTCTAAAGGCCGTTATTATGTTAGCCAACCTGGCATATGCTGCTGATGTTATCCTCTTGATATGAGCTTCAGGGGACAGGTCTGGCGTGATATCAATCCCCAGGTCTTTCTCTCTCTCTGACTCTTGAAGTATTTCATCTCCCAAATGATACCTTGTATCTGGTCTCCTGCTTCCTACCCCTATCTTCATTACATTACATTTGCTTGGGTTAAACTCTAACAGCCATTTGTTCGACCATTTCGACCATGTGTGTGTGTGTGTGTGTGTGTGTGTGTGTGTGTGTGTGTGTGTGTGTGTGTGTGTGTGTGTGTGTGTGTGTATGTGTGTGTGTGTGTGTGTGTGTGTGTGTGTGTGTGTGTGTGTGTGTGTGTGTGAGTATTCACATAATTGTACTCACCTAATTGTGCTTGCAGGGGTTGAGCTTTGTCTCTTTGGTTCCGCCTCTCAACTGTCAATCAACTGGTGTACAGATTCCTGAGCCTACTGGGCTCTATCATATCTACATATGATACTGTGTATGGAGTCAGCCTCCACCACATCACTTCCTAGAGCAATCCATTTATTATCTACTCTGACACTGAAAAAAAATTTCTAACGTCTCTGTGACTCATCTGGGTACTAATTTTCCACCTGTGTTCCCTTGCTCGTGTCCCACCCGTGCTGAAGAGTTTGTCTTTGTCCACCCCCAAGATATCTCAAGATAATCCTGTCAATTCCCTGAGAATTTTGTAGGGGGTTATCATGTCTTCCCCTTACTCTTCTGTTTTCCAGGGACGTGAGGTTCAGCTCCTTTAGCCTTTCCTCGTAGTTCATTCCTCTCAGTTCCGGGACGAGCCTGGTGGTATACGCTGAACCTTCTCTAACTTTGTCTTGTATTTAACTAGGTATGGACTCCAGGCTGGCGTGGCATATTCCAAGACTGGTCTGACATAAGTGGTATACAGGGTCCTGAACGATTCCTTACACAAGTTTCTAAAGGCAGTTCTTATGTTGGCCAGTCTACCATATGCCGCTGATGTTATCCTTTTGATGTGGGCCTCTGGGGACAGGTTCGGTGTGATATCAACCCCCAGATCTTTCTCTCTATATAACTCTTGAAGGATTTCACCTCCCAGGTGGTTGAAAAAAGGCCTTGTGTTCAGCCTCCTGCTCCCTTGACGTGACGAGGATTCGAACCTGCTTCTGGGAGCATCCCAGACACTGCCTTAATCGACTGAGCTACGACAGGGTTAAAAGAGTTGAAACCGATGTCTACTTCGGTTTCAACTCTTTTCTGTTTGGTTTTCGGTTCGGTTCGGTTTTCGTTTGGCCAAGCAAGAGAACTATAGTCTCCTGGACTAATGAGTTATCTTGTTGTTGCCTTATTCCCAGTACCTATACCTCATGTGTCATATTATTGTTGTGCAGTGCAATGAAAACTCCCTGTTTCAACTTTGTTTTGTTTCTTAATCATATGCCATTGTGAAGTCTTGTGTGCCATTTGTATTTTTACAGTGCATGTCATCAAGAGTTCTCTTAGTGTTCTAGCAACCACACTGAGGCCAGGGATTCCTGACAAGGAATAGCTCCTGTCACCCCATAGATGACTAACTGACTGCTAACACCATGATGTTAGCCTTCTCGGCTCAGTCCTAGTAAATAATTTGTAAATATTTAAAAAATCATTAATTTCGTTTCCTGTTATTACCTTATAAATTCATTGTGGTAGTTAGGTCATAACTCTTGGTGCATTTAATTCAGATAATTGTCTTGTATGATTTCCAAGCACATGTCATTCACACAAGATGATGATAAAAAAAATTAAGCAGTACTTTTTTAGCATGTATTGTTCATAACTGATGATTAGACATGCATATGTTCTTCATGCTCTTGTTCCAATTAAGGAGCTGGGTGCAAAGGTTTTCAACCTTCCTCAAACACACAATTTTGTTTGACATAATCTACATGGTAAATGCTTCAACTTTTCATAATGGATCAATATCATAACATAAACAGGAAAAAATATTTATAAAAAAAATTAAATATCACAATTTCAGTTTCTGGAACTAATTTAATATTTCATCAATTTTAATTTTATTCATTATGGACTCAGAATGGCATATAACGTTCATTCTCCACAGGAATTTGTTTAGTTTGCGAGTATAGTTTACTGTAAAAAAATAGTTAATTTAGCCTTCAAAATATGTACAAAATTTTGACGCAAAAGTTTATGACTACAAAAGTTATGGGTTTACGAATAATCGAACCGCAGGAAACCTTAGAACTAAGAACTTTGCACATAATATGTGAAAATGATAAGAATCACTCAGAAACTGAATTTTGGGCATTGTCTCAAAGTTGAAAATCCTGTTCATATAGAAAAATGAAGGTAAACTTCTGGACAATATAGTAGTTTGAATTAATGTCATATCTTGTAAGTTTTAATATATACTGCTTGGCATTCATACTCGAATATGTGAAAGTTGTAGGTCAATATGTGTTGAAATGAAGTCAAGAAAAAATAACTCCCCAAAAAACAAAATATAAAGATAATTATAATAGGTTAGGAGATATCTAAGTATACTGTATATAAGTGATGAAGCTCTTATCTGGGTCCCATTCAGCAAAAAAAACCTAAAGAGACAAAGAAAATAGAGTTTGAAATCTGTGTAAAAATGAGCTAAACAAAATTCAAAGTCACAACTTCTGTCACCTGTGGCTGATTTACATATTGACTAATTTCGTTCCAACTCCACATAGGTAGTGATAGGTATGCATTCTCCAAGACGTAAATGCCACAATAAAATCAAATAAGAAACATTGGAGAAAAAAACAGAAAAAAAGACAACAAAATTTCCCCTCCCGCCAAAAAAAAAAAAAATTGGACATAAGAAGTATTGGCATTGGGCAATGTATTTATATGATATTTAATAAAATACATAAAAAAAAACATAATCACTCAATAATATTTTGCCCTCCAGGTGGGAATCAACAATCCTAGAAGGCACCAGCTGCGTATCCACTTTGTGGACACTCCTTACTTCTACTTTTCTTCTTTGTGCATTGGACAGGTGCTTGCATCTCTTATCATTGCACTATCCATGAGTTCCACTAACTGGATGGTATGCTTATCATTAGTACCAATTGAATTTATTTAATTCACATAAAATCCATTTTTAAACATATTGGGATGAAATTTTCATGACGCAGATGCCAAATAACGTTAAATTTGTTTAAAATTTTATATTATATTTCAGATGTGGACAAATATTTTGGAAGCTCTCGGCCCCTTAATGCTTTGTTACCATGATTTTTCACTGAGTTAAAAAAAATAGTTGGTGCACAGGCCAAGCGGTGTCAGTAATAACGAACACCTGTCTTGGCATTTATTGAGTAAACTAATCTTTTACATTTTAAGGTATTAACTAAATCACCGAGGTCCTTCAGAATCAATGTATTAGCTAACCAGAGATTTGTCGACAAAGGACGTCGACTTGGTAGCATGTCCGAGCAATGTCAGCCTTTTAATTGTAGACGGCTGGAGAGTAGCCAATACCGAGGTGTATTGGCTACTACACCTATGTATTGGATAGGTGTATCCACCTATCCAAATAGGTAGATACATGGATAGATAAATGGACGAATAAAGGGTTATATAGATTGATAGACATATGGATGGATGGATGGAAAGTTGGATGAATAGATGATAGATAGGTGCATGGATAGATGATAGATAAATGGAGGCCTAAACAGATGGATGGATAGATTGATAAATAGATAGATAGTTGGATAGATAGACAGATAGGCCTAGGCTTGTGTTCGTAGTAAATCTTACACTACTAGGTGGGCTAGTCATGTTTCCTACTACTGAAGGGGCCGTCAGAGTTAAATATGCCAAAATGAAAACTGGTTCGATTTCAATCAAACTTTTTGAACGAGTGGCATATGAAAAGGCTCTCATCAGGAAGGGAGAAAAAAATATTGAAGTAGATGTCAAAATTTTCTAAAATGATCAAAAACGATTATCAAACACAAGTATCAACTGAAATCATTTCTATGACTCTCAGCTATCACAATAGCATATATTAAAAAATATTATAATTAGTTATATTAAAAAAAAAATTAAGTTAAAAAAAATTATATATTTTTTTCAATTTGGTGGGTTTTTTTATCGGACGATTTGCATGAAACTTATACACCTGACTGCACGTAAGCCTATCTGTAACGGTGCCAATTTTGGAGAAAATTGGATGATGTCTACCTCAGCCACAGATGGCAGCACCTTAGACTTTATATTTTAATGATTTATTTTTCAAGCAACATAAATGACTTCAAACTCTTTCAATATCATTCAATTTATATGAAACTTACACCTTATATGTAAAGTTTATGTCTCTAAAATCTGAGGATGTATTGTTTTCTTAAGTTCATTTATTGATTTTATAAAAGCAATAAACATGATATATTTGCATTATTATTTTTTTTTTTTTTTTTGGGGGGGGGGGAACTTTGACTGTTAGTATTAGGAAAACTAAAGATGTTTTGGAAACTCCCAAACGACAGACCTTTTATTATATGCTAATATGTTAAAAATGTCTCATAGAATGATTATATCTGAAAAAGTAAAAGGTTTGAACTCACTTAAAAATGTGTAATTTTCGTTGAAAAATACAACAACAAAATTATACCTCCCTTTCTATTTAGGCTACAGTACTGAAACTTGGAACAATTGCATCGCTTTTTATATACAACTAGTAAAAAAATATTGGTTGACATTGAACAACTTTTAAGAAACTAATCTAATTTGAGGCAGAAGATAGACGCACAAGCTCCAGAAAAATGCTAGTAAGAAGTTCGTCAGTGATAGATTAATAACGATGTCGAATGATTCCAATTAAAAGATTTGGGTCTGACTTCATGGTTGGCTTCAAAATATGAAACTGTGGCTGTAGATTGGATGACAAAGCCCCTGGCCCAGGAAACAGACCAAGGTGGAAACACACAAAGTGTAACAACGTCCATACTATCATTAGCATTAACCCTACCTAACCCTCACTCGTTACCACTACTAACAGATAACCTCACATTTTAAATGTATTTCTGCTATCTCTAAAGAAGGTATGAATACCTACGTGAAATTTGTAGTGTCGGCTAAGATTTGCATCACTATGGCTAAGACACTGAAGAACATGAGTTTCTTTCCTCCTGGTGCCTTAGGGTCGTCGACCACCACCGGTTTGTGAGTGGGAAAAGAATGTGTCATTACCAGTAGGTTGGGCCCGGTGGCGAGCCTGGGGGAAGATGTCAGTCATGAAGTGAGAAAATATCACCCTGGTGTGGTCACCTGCCACAGCAAGACTTGCGTGGCATGCTGGCAAAAACAAGAGATCTGTATGCTATGACAATCATATCATATATAATATAAAATTTTAAAGTGAACTACAATGCGATTAATTTAATAAAAGAATGGTAAGAACAATGATTGTTAAAATTTTATACTTTCCAGAGTATAATTTTGAAGATTTTTTAGGAACCTAATAATATGGAGAAATGCAGAGCATCTATTGGCCCATGCGAAGCAGGTCCTATTTATATACACCCAGGCTCATTCATATATAAATGGAAGCAAGAATACATTAATAATATAGTCAGGAACATACTGGACACTGATTAGAAATGTTAATTTATCATAAAAAAGAAGTATGATACTACTACTACTAATAATAATAATAATACACAGACAAATTACACAAACGTGATATATATATATATATATTGTTGTGACGCTGAACCCCGGTTCATTCAGAACACAGCGAACACACAACACATAACACCTTGCCTCAGCAACGGTGACTCCCACCTATACTCCTACACACACCAGACCCTTGAGGCGTACCACTCGGTTTGTACTGGAACACAATGAATGAACATATGGAAGGTATTTAAAGGCCGTCGGGTTTTGTCATTTAATTACAAAGAATAGACTCTGACAAATAAATACATATTAACACACTCTATTAGGTCAATACACTTCCAATACCCATAGACCACTTGACCTCCGCGATCACCACCCACACTCGTAACTTCTGCCTAAGTCATTAATACGGAATTATTACTACAACGCTCCACACCAGGTTAGTCTTTCATTCAATACTCACATACTGCAGACTTAACTTGGTCACTAAGATCACATCAGGTTCTCGTATAGCTGTCAGCTACACTTCGCTGCTGCCACAAACGGGGATCCAGAGGACTTGCCAGTTCAACTCCCACAATCAGACTGACTCCAGTCAGCCATGGTCTCAAACATTTCACCCCGCCTCTCAAGGAAGGTATAATCCGCTTAACCTTATCCCTAGAGCGGTAACCTTGATCCTAGAAGCCTGACGAAGAATAATTCCTCTTTCCAGGAATTATTAATTTGGCTTAACAGCTTCGGTCTTAATCCATTGACCTTTCTTAGATATGTGATCCATAGTCTGTCTACTTACATGTACTTCCAATCATCATTCGTTAAGTGTTGTAGTAATGATCCTCTAGCTAATAATTCCTACTAACTTGTGGATTACAACACCACTCTCCTCCTTAAACACGCATATGTCCCCATATGCATCATTGCAATGGTTCCATTAGTGCAAGGACCTGGAGGATGCACCCACCATATGTGTACAACTAAAAAGTCATCCAATAAGTTCATCATACACACGATGAAATAAATTAAAATTTTCCCCGACATGACTCACAACACTTCTCCAACATATACATTATATTCACATCATAGCACAGGTAAAATAGTCTGTAATAATTTTTCCCATCTCCAACAATGCACATATACCTAAACTGCTGACATATAATTACATACAAACATAACAATAAAATTACATTTACCAGAATGCTCGCACTTAAACAGAAATGACACTAGTCATTATTATATACACAACACATATATATCTAAGGTTCTTCATCCTTAGTAACAAGTTAATTATAATTTAACATCTTGCCCTGTACTGTTGACATAAGGGCTTACAATGATCACACAATGTTTCACTGGCCTCCTCCACAATTGGCAGCATCACTTCTCTTGTCTTCGTATCCCTTGGTTGCTAGGTCATAGATCCTCCATGACCCAGGCTGTCCAGCCTGGTGAATGTTGTCAATGTCCCATCGTTGCTCTGAGCTAACGTGATCCTGGCCTCCAGAGCAACGGAGATTCCTACCCCAGGGTCATGTTCCCTCGGGTCTGTGCTGACGTCTCGTTCCAGGGCACCAATCCCAGAACGCTGTAGATCCCTCACAGCTCTCTGGTCTAGGCCCATCCGCCCAGAGTGTGTCCACCTGTATTCACACCTTCCCGACCGCTGTACCTGCAAAATATTCCCTCGGAGCCCCCTGGCTCGATCCCATTATTACATAACCCCCTCGGCTCCTTACTCTCTCCCCGTATATAGCCTGAGCGCAGCTGGCCCTTATCCCTGCTTTGATGTCAGGGGGCGAATTTCGCCTATAACGTCACGTTGGCTTCACTTCCTCCCCCTTTTTTTCTAGAATTACTGAGTGTAGCCTCATAGCTTCCCTTCTACTCTACCTGAAGCTCTGTGACATGATCCCGGGGGACCTTCTCAAGCCTAACACTCAGTAATGGTGCCGATGAGGTAATATACAGTATATACATACACATATATTATCACAATAAATACCACATTAAAATCATTTCACAACTAATGTCACTAAAGCATCATACTGCCACTGGCTCGCTTCTAGCGAGATTCCTGTAACAACTTAATTAATGAGAAATTAGTATATCTACTTGGCTCGCCCACTGCAACCATCAACACCTGAAATTTTGAAATTCTACATTATAATCTTATCCATAAGACTTACCCACTCCAACACACCATCACCTCTGGTCAACCCAACCACTGATGACCTCATTATAACACCACGTCTCTCAACAGCCAGGCTCTGCGTCCTGACGCACCTGACCTCATTACACCGATACTCACCGTACCCACCACCACCTGGCCTCCTGTGCCGCTATGCACTCCACAACACCACACTCCATACCAGGCGTCCAAACGCCACAACACTACACCACCCACTACACATGCTACTCTACACAACACCCCACACTCTACAAAAACTACCATGCCCATGCACCACTCAACACCACACTCTACACACTACCCCACACTACAAAAACTACCATGCCCATGCACCACTCAACACCACACTCTACACACTACCCCACACTCTACAAAAACTACCATGCCCATGCACCACTCAACACCACACTCTACACACTACCCCACACTCTACAAAAACTACCATGTGTTACGGTGCCCTCTCCTATTTCTTTCGTTTGCCGGCTTAAAGAGTCATATCAGCTCTCCCTACTGATTCTCTGAGGTTCAGGGAGTCTAGTGATATATGTGGCGACCAGACCGGCTGCCATTTAATGGAAGGAGGTTATATTATAAGTTGTAAATAAAGGAAAATTGGCGCCCTGTTATAAGATGAAACAGTATCCCCTGCGGCAGATATGACCTTTTGGAAGGGAGACAAGCCGATCGCGGATTGGCCGACGTGGTCGCGGGCGACAAATCAGGGCCCGCCATGACGTCACCGAGTGCCCCGGGCGGCGCCAACGTCAGAGTTGTACTGACCGTGGAAGCGACAGGACGCGCCTCGGTCTGCTCTCAGGGATTGGAGGCTCTGCAAGCCTTGTTCAGTGGATAGAGCTGGCTGTCGCGGCCACCATAGTTATTGGAGACCCTGCGCTTCTGGGAAGCCAAAGAGGAACCAAGTTCAGTGAGCAGAGAAGTGCCCAAACTTGGAAAATAGTCGGCGACGTCGCTGGGCGGCGCCGCTGGCTGGACGTTGAGGTCTGGAAGGTGGGCGAGCAAGCTAGCTGTGACTGGGGTCACATCCACTGAGAATCTTGGAAGGACGACACAGTGCCTAGGACAAGGAGCGACGCCCTGTGGGAGAGGCGAGTGTGGGGGAAAGATAGTGATTAGCTCAGCGCCCATCGATGAAACAGGATTGGGGCAGCTGAATCTCTGGGATTGGAACGGCGACGACGCGAAGGCTTCACGACACCTGAGGACCTGTGGAACGCCCTGGATCGTCGAGGATCGACCCAAGGAAGCGTGGGAACCTCACACCATCGAGGGACAGGCGTCGTGAGCCAGGAGTGTAAGGTAGATCATTTTTCCCTCCCATTACCCCTTGTATGAGTAGGCTAGTTAGGCCACAATATTCGCTTGTGTATGTGGCAGCAAGACTTTATTACTTTAATAGTAGAATAGGCTGCAAGGCAGCTTGTGTCCAGGACTGTCAGAGAGGACAGTGTGTATGGATGGCAGGACAGTGAAGAAGAGGTGCCGACGTGGTGAAGAGGCCCTCCTGTGAGAGTGTGAGACTCCTGTCTCCCTGCCCATTTGAAGGAGTGTTGGAGGTCGTGGAAGAAGAGGCTGACGATCTCCAGACTCATTATCCATATTCCATATTCATGTATTACTTGTGATTGTGTGTGTGTGTTCATGTAATTTGCGTCAGTAAATCCACACATTTTATTACTGTGTTTGAGTGTGCCTCCATTTGTGATATTTCTCTATGAGCATACATTTCTGGCTACAAACGATATATGATACACCCACTGAACTGCATTGCTGGGGTGCAGATATAATAACCCAGCTGGCGACCTTGCTAAGAGGAAGATAGAGAAGACAGGCGGGAAAGGAGTTCCTGCAACCTTTTTTTTGTCTGGCAGGCAAGACTCAGGGAGGTTATGGTTATAGGTAAGCCTGAGTCTTCCTTCACTCCCCCACGGGTCTAGGCCGGAACTGTTAACAGCAGTTTCCCCGTGGTTGACTGAAGGGCTTCCAGGGTGAATCAGTGGCACCCCTTTGTGGTGGAAGCAAAGACCTGCGGAGGTGGGCATCGTTGGTCCTATCTTGTGTGACCAAGGAGACTCCGGTGAATCCAGGGAGTCGGAGGGGCTGAGTATTTGGGCCTTTTGAGCCCCTAGCAGCCGAGTGTTAGCGGAGCCCCGGACCGCCCACCCCCCACGTGACAAGAGAACTGGCGACCTTGCCAGGATTCGAACCCCAGTAGCCAAGAACTGGGAACTTCGCCAGGAAGCGTGGATCAAGCTACAGTGTGGACCAAATTGCAAGACAAGTGTTGCCAGGGTACTAATACAGTGTGGCCAGTGAATTCGGTGGTACTGTTACTCAACCAGCTAAGGGACTGAAACGGTGAAATTAGTGCCTACTAACTTGTCTGTGCTGTCGTGTATGCTCAATGATATAGAGATGGAGGAAGACAAAGTAAAGAAATTTATTGACGCAAGGGACGAGGGAATTTTGGAAGAGTGCACCAAGGCCCAGCTCCAACAAGTGGCAAACCACTTTGGGATCAGGTTGAGGACGACTAAGGTAGCGGAGCGAAGGATAGAGATCAAGGCACAGCTCACAGCTCGAGAGGAAGCGACGGGAGAGGAGCCATCTCAAGAGGAGCCGTCCCGAGGAGAGCCGTCGCAAGGTGAACCGTCCCGACTAGGGCCACCCCAAGCGCCTACCAGTGTGGAGAGAATTCACAGTGAACATGGGAGCAGTGGAAGGTCCAGCTGTAGTAAGAGGAGCCTGCAACTGGAAATAATGAAGATGCAACTGGAAGCCCAGCTGCGACGAGAGGAAAGAGAAGCGCAAATGCGGCGAGAGGAACGTGCAGCTGAGCTGCAGCGAGAGGAACGTGCAGCTGAGCTGCAGCGAGAGGAACGTGCAGCTGAGCTGCAGCGAGAGGAACGTGCAGCTGAGCTGCAGCGAGGTGAGCGAGAAGCACGGCTGCAGCTGCAGCGAGAAGAAGGAGAGAGACAACTGCGACTGGAGGAGATAAAGGCAAAGAAAGAAGTCGAATTGCGTCGCGTTGAACGTGGTCTGCCCTCACTACCTGCACGGCGGGATGACCTCAAGGTAAGGGAACGTGACTTACCTACGTTCGAACCACAAGAAGCTGAGGCGTTCTTCGAACACTTTGAACGGATAGCGACTCTGAAGGAGTGGCCGGAAGATGATTGGGCTGCTCTGGTCCAGGGCAGGTTGACTGGTGAGGCCCGGGAAGCCTATAACATGCTGGACCTAGAGGAGTGTACTAATTATGACGCGATTAAGAATGCGATTCTCCACTCATTCCGGCTGACTCCGGAGATGTACCGGAAGCGGTTCAGAGAGTGTACAAGAGCGTCGGGAAAGACTTACGCCGAGACCGCCAGGGATATGGAACGGAAATTCCTACGATGGTTGAAGGCGGAGGAAGCGGAGTCGGTGGATGATGTTAAACGACTGATAGTGATGGAGAAGTTCATGTCGGTGCTCCATCCTGAGTTGCGAGTAAGGGTGAGAGAAGCAGGTATTAAGGACCTGAAGGCTGCAGCGGATCGAGCCGACATGCTGGAGGAGGCACTACATATCAGGAGGGAGGGGCCGCCCAGACACTCGCCTTACCCCAGGTCGGGAGGGAACCTTAGGAGTTCAGGAGGAGCGAGGACGAGTGGGGACTCTCCCAAGAGTAGTGTGCCCGATGAAGTAACGTGGTTCAAGAGCTCAAGAGACGCGGGGAGGAAGCCCCAAGCTGTGAGCAGTGGACCTAACTCGGGAACAAGTGCTGCAGTCCCGGACACGACGACAGGGAGTCCAAGGAGGACCCAGGGGACGTCTGCAAGTGGTACCGCCAGAGGGACTGGCGAGTGGCCGCCCAGGGGAGGTGGCCGATGCTACAACTGTGGTGTGAGAGGACATTATGCCCGCGAGTGTGAGGAGCACCAAAGGAATGTAGGATTAATGTTGGAAGAGGAGAGAGTGTTTGTTCACACCCCATATTATAGTGGACCCAACGTGAATGGTTGGGAAATGAAGTTGGGTGAACATCCCTTCGTTTTCGAGGCCAACGTGAAGTTTGGAAAGTCAGACCCAGTGGAGGTTGCCGTGCTTCGAGATACGGGTGCTGACATAAGTATGGTGACCAGGAGTATTCTCCCCAAGGAATTTAATGATTCACCTGTGGGAGTGGTGAGGATACGCAGTGTGGGGGAGGAATACAGGTTGCCACTTCACGAAGTACAGCTGATTGCCGACTGCGGAGTCGAGAAAGCTATAGTAGCTGTAGCCCCTAAGTTACCCCTAGAGCATGTACAGATGGTGCTGGGTAATGACCTCGGAGGAGGCAGGATACAACCCGATTGGGCCAGGAGTGCCTATGTTGCAAGCAGCAGTACAACCCTGCCAGGTGAGGTATCGGTCGTTCCAGATGGTGGTGAGGAAGCCGACTTCGCCAGGGGAAACGTCGCCAGAGACGACGACAACGTGGGCGAGAGTGCAGAGAGGTCGTCGGAGGTAGTGGAAAACCCCGACGAAGCCCTCCGACTAAGCCTGATGATGCGTGTGGAGGAGTGGCGAGGAGCAGCCGTACAAACGCCTGGGGCGGTGAAGAGGCTGCAGACCGCACTCCCTCTATACAGAAACGTGAATAAAGTAAGCTCAGTGGATGAGCGAACGGCGGTGAAGGGCAGAGTGGAGGAGCCACGACGCAAGGCACCCTATGCCGGCCAGATGAATAGTGGTAGGTGCAAGACGAACCACCGTAGTGAGGTGAGCCACAGGGAGGTGGAAGAGCCCAACCACGAACCGAAGAAGACGTCTGCAGGGAAGAAAATCTCATGGAGGAGTGAAGATGTTCGTCGGGAACGAAGGAGCGAGTGGTATAGGAAAGGCAATACGAAGAAAGCAGGGAATAGGTACACCCAGGGTAGGCGCCAGCCTAACCAGAGGGGTATTGGGCCATCGCAAAAGCCTAGTGTGGAAGAGAGGGAGCTGCTGGATGGAGTACAGGTTACAAGTGCCACTGTGAGGAGACAACGCACCTACGGGAGAAGAGGAACCGAGAAGAGAGAAGGTTGGCGAAGAGGAGATCATGAGAGGAAACATGGAGTACCTGTAGGACGCAGTGGAAATGCAAGACTATCTCGGAGTGCACGACGCGGTGGAGGCGCTGCATGCACTGAATCTTACAGTGGTAACGAGCCGTGGGAGTACACTCGTAGCCACGGAGAGGGGATTTCTTGTAGGTGTTCAGGGAACACCCATCACACCCGCTACTATGCGAGGTGGAGATACAATGAGGCAAGTGACTGGCGAGGTGGAACAAGCCACATCGCCAACTGGAGGAGTGACACTTCAGGAACGGAGGGAGCAAGAGTATAGGTTGCCCTCTTGAGTGCTGCTCTTCCGATATGACTCTTATTTTAAGGGGAGGGGTATGTTACGGTGCCCTCTCCTATTTCTTTCGTTTGCCGGCTTAAAGAGTCATATCAGCTCTCCCTACTGATTCTCTGAGGTTCAGGGAGTCTAGTGATATATGTGGCGACCAGACCGGCTGCCATTTAATGGAAGGAGGTTATATTATAAGTTGTAAATAAAGGAAAATTGGCGCCCTGTTATAAGATGAAACAGTATCCCCTGCGGCAGATATGACCTTTTGGAAGGGAGACAAGCCGATCGCGGATTGGCCGACGTGGTCGCGGGCGACAAATCAGGGCCCGCCATGACGTCACCGAGTGCCCCGGGCGGCGCCAACGTCAGAGTTGTACTGACCGTGGAAGCGACAGGACGCGCCTCGGTCTGCTCTCAGGGATTGGAGGCTCTGCAAGCCTTGTTCAGTGGATAGAGCTGGCTGTCGCGGCCACCATAGTTATTGGAGACCCTGCGCTTCTGGGAAGCCAAAGAGGAACCAAGTTCAGTGAGCAGAGAAGTGCCCAAACTTGGAAAATAGTCGGCGACGACGCTGGGCGGCGCCGCTGGCTGGACGTTGAGGTCTGGAAGGTGGGCGAGCAAGCTAGCTGTGACTGGGGTCACATCCACTGAGAATCTTGGAAGGACGACACAGTGCCTAGGACAAGGAGCGACGCCCTGTGGGAGAGGCGAGTGTGGGGGAAAGATAGTGATTAGCTCAGCGCCCATCGATGAAACAGGATTGGGGCAGCTGAATCTCTGGGATTGGAACGGCGACGACGCGAAGGCTTCACGACACCTGAGGACCTGTGGAACGCCCTGGATCGTCGAGGATCGACCCAAGGAAGCGTGGGAACCTCACACCATCGAGGGACAGGCGTCGTGAGCCAGGAGTGTAAGGTAGATCATTTTTCCCTCCCATTACCCCTTGTATGAGTAGGCTAGTTAGGCCACAATATTCGCTTGTGTATGTGGCAGCAAGACTTTATTACTTTAATAGTAGAATAGGCTGCAAGGCAGCTTGTGTCCAGGACTGTCAGAGAGGACAGTGTGTATGGATGGCAGGACAGTGAAGAAGAGGTGCCGACGTGGTGAAGAGGCCCTCCTGTGAGAGTGTGAGACTCCTGTCTCCCTGCCCATTTGAAGGAGTGTTGGAGGTCGTGGAAGAAGAGGCTGACGATCTCCAGACTCATTATCCATATTCCATATTCATGTATTACTTGTGATTGTGTGTGTGTGTTCATGTAATTTGCGTCAGTAAATCCACACATTTTATTACTGTGTTTGAGTGTGCCTCCATTTGTGATATTTCTCTATGAGCATACATTTCTGGCTACAAACGATATATGATACACCCACTGAACTGCATTGCTGGGGTGCAGATATAATAACCCAGCTGGCGACCTTGCTAAGAGGAAGATAGAGAAGACAGGCGGGAAAGGAGTTCCTGCAACCTTTTTTTTGTCTGGCAGGCAAGACTCAGGGAGGTTATGGTTATAGGTAAGCCTGAGTCTTCCTTCACTCCCCCACGGGTCTAGGCCGGAACTGTTAACAGCAGTTTCCCCGTGGTTGACTGAAGGGCTTCCAGGGTGAATCAGTGGCACCCCTTTGTGGTGGAAGCAAAGACCTGCGGAGGTGGGCATCGTTGGTCCTATCTTGTGTGACCAAGGAGACTCCGGTGAATCCAGGGAGTCGGAGGGGCTGAGTATTTGGGCCTTTTGAGCCCCTAGCAGCCGAGTGTTAGCGGAGCCCCGGACCGCCCACCCCCCACGTGACACATGCCCATGCACCACTCAACACCACACTCTACACACTACCCCACACTCTACAAAAACTACCATGCCCATGCACTACTCTACAGTACATACTATGCTCCTTCTGTGTTCATGACCCCACGAGAGCGAGTCGGATAGCGATGTGTCACCGTCGCCTGTGGACCTTGTCCCCGGTCCTGCGAAGGCTGTTCTGTGTTATCTACCCTTGATTGCCAACTCCTCGTACCCCTACCTATGTTCTCAGCCGCTGGTGTGCTCTCCCCTGACACACTCTCCGTAGGGTATGGCTCCTCACTTGCCTGACCGGTCAGTGTATAGACGCGGTCTGGGTGACAGGAGAACACATGCCCTGTGTTTAGCACCTTAACCTTAACTTCTGCATTCTTTTTGCTAATTACCCGACATGGCCCCACAAACTTGGGTGCCAACTTACCTTCTGCCTGAGCGTGCATCCGCTTCACGAATACCCTATCACCTTCATTGATCACCTTTGCTTGGACCTTGTTCCGCGCATTATAATATGCCTCTGCTACCTCTGTCGGCTTTCTTAAATGTAGTTTCACCAAGTCAAATGCCTTGGTTGCTCGCCTACAGACAACACTTTTGAAGTCTAACGCATAGCATGGCGGTTGCTTGCTTGTGAACGTCGTGAACGGAAGTCGGGGATCGAACCCATGCAACAAAAAATGCGGGGTTTCTCCCACCGACCTATTGAACGCCGTGTTGAGCGCCGACTCCACCATCGACAAACTCTGATCCCATGCAAGCACATCATCTGCAGCCAAATGCCGCAGAATACTGATTACTTCAGCATTGTGTCTTTCAACCAAACCATTCGCCGATGGTCGATATGCCAGCACTGGAGTATGTTTGAATTGATACACACTCGCGATGCTTTGAAATACTTGATTGGTAAACTCTGACCCTTGGTCTGACACAACTTGTTGAAGAGCCCCAAACCTGGTTAACACACTTTCCACCACGGCCTGGGTCACATCCTCTGCCGACTTAGAACGGAGTGCACTCACCACAGTGAACCGTGTGAGTGCATCCACTGCTACAAATATGTACCTCGCCCCTGAATGAGCTTGTGGTAGCGGCCCAATGAGATCTATGTGTACTCTCTCGAAGGGAGTACTCACATCCGGCCACCTCCGCAAAGGTTCCGCCCCCAACCTATGTGCCTTGTACCTCAGACAACTGTCACAAGAGGCTACATAGACCTTGGTATCTTTACCCATGGATGGCCAATAGAACCTCTGACGTGCCCTCTGCAACGTCTTGGACTCCCCTCCATGGCCTGCTGCTGGGATGTTTTGACACAGATACATTGCAGTCCTCTGGAACTCCGGTGTCAAGACTGCCTGGTATACTGGTTCAGACCGTATACCCGAAACCCTACCAAGATGATACAACACCTCATCTTCAACCACAAACTCATCCACTGGGGCTGGAAGTGACTTCCTCAACTCCGCACGCTGACCCCTCAAAAACTTCCTTACCTCCCCCCACAGGGGGTGACCTTCCTGACTCCATATCAACTCCCTCACATTCCACGACACATTTTCCTCCCCCTTTCACTCACCACTGCTACATTGTGACACATTGACAACGCGTCAGCGACCACATTGCTTTTCCCTGGTACATGTTCAAAGTTTGTAATGTTAAACTCTGAGAGCGAGGTAACCCACCGTGCCAGTCGCTGACAAGGCTCCTTGGACTCGAACACATACTTAAGGGGTTTGTGATCGCTTCTGAGCCAAATTTCATGTCCAAGCAAGATGTACCGGTTCCGTTGTAATATGAATGTGATCGCTAGCGCTTCCCTCTCAATCGTACTATAGTTCCTCTCTGCAGGACATAGTACTCGTGAACAAAATGCAATGGGACGCTCCCGTCCTCGCTCATCCACCTGAGCTACCACACCACCTATCGCTGCGCCAGAAGCATCCGCATACACCAGAAACGGTTTGCTAAAATCTGGGTGCGCCAAGATACTGCGAGAGCTGACAGCAGCCCTCAGTACCTGGAACGCCTGCTGTTGTTCCTTCCCCCACACGAACTCTGCAAGTCCACTGATCTGATGTAATGGTCTTGCAATTTTTGAAAAATCTTTAATAAATCGCCGATAATAGCTAACCAACCCCAGGAAAGATTTGCACTCTTTCTTGTTCTGTGGAACTGGGAACTCTTGAATATCCCTGGTTTTATCTGGCAATGGACTGATACCCATCCGGCCCACTGTATGACCCAGGAATGTTACCGATTCTCCAAAAAAACTGCCTTTTTTCGAAATTCACTTTGAGGTTGTGTGACCTCAGCCTTAGCAAGAGTTTCCTCAAATTATGCATGTGCTCCTCTAATGACTTTCCCAGCACGATTACGTCATCGAGGTACAGCAACGCTGTGAGACCTATCAACCCCGATAATACACTCATCATTAGCCTACTGAACACAGCAGGTGCTGACTTCAATCCGAAAGGAAGTCGTTTATATTGCCAGAGCTCGTTGCACGCACTAAACGCTGTGATTTCCCTCGACTCTTCCTCCAGCGGTATCTGGTGATACCCACTGAGTAGGTCTAATGTGGTAAAATATTGTGTACCCTTCAAGTGTGTCAATGTGTCCTGTATGTTTGGTAATGGGTATGCTTCGTCTTTCGTCAGCTTGTTTATTCTGCAGAAATCTACGCATAACCTCACTCCCCCATTCTTTTTCCTGACTACTACGAGAGGGCTGTGCCACGGTGAACTGGATGGTTCAATGATATCATGCTCCCTTAGCTGGCTTATCTCCTCTTTCACCTCCCTCTGGTGTGCCACTGGTATGCTATATGCTCTCGTATATACTGGATGTGCGCCCTCTACGTCAATCCTATGTGCTCCTTGAATAATGCACCCTGGGGGTTCCTCTCTCAACGCAAAAACATCCGGGAACTCCCTGACTAAGCCCCTTAAGGCTTCCTTAACCTCCCTTTCCATGGACATCCTATCCACTATGCCCATTAATTTATCCATTCTATCCTCATCGCCCTCACTGTGACTTACTGACATGGCTGCAATAATCTCATCCAGAGGGTGCCCCCTACAATGCTCCACACCCGGTTAGTCTTTCATTCAATACTCACATACTGCAGACTTAACTTGGTCACTAAGATCACATCAGGTTCTCGCATAGCTGTCTGCTACACTTCGCTGCTGCCGCAAACGGCGATCCAGAGGACTTGCCAGTTCAACTCCCACAATCAGACTGACTCCAGTCAGCCATGGTCTCAAACATTTCACCCCGCCTCTCAAGGAAGGTATAATCCGCTTAACCTTATCCCTAGAGCGGTAACCTTGATCCTAGAAGCCTGACGAAGAATAATTCCTTTTACCAGGAATTATTAATTTGGCTAAACAGCTTCGCTCTTAATCCATTGACCTTTCTTAGATATGTGATCCATAGTCTGTCTACTTACATGTACTTCCAATCATCATTCGTTAAGTGTTGTAGTAATGATCCTCTAGCTAATAATTCCTACTAACTTGTGGATTACAACACCATATATATATATATATATATATATATATATATATATATATATATATATATATATATATATATATATATATATATATATATATATATATATATATATATATATATATATATATATATATATATATATATATATATATATATATATATATATATATATATATATATATATATATATTGGTGTATACTGGCAGCAGGTTTTCTTTCAAACATGTTTCATTGAATATGACCGCATATTCTGTATTTATTATTTTCTGGTTTAGGGCTTCTATCCCTCTAACTATTTTCTTAGCATCAGGGCTTAATTGAAATAGGAGTTCTCCAAAACTCATTTTCGTACTTTTAAGGTGAAGAAAAGAAGTGATTTACTATAGAGTGTATTTACACTTATTTGTATAATTTGCACGACGTTTCGAACCTCCATGGTTCATTCTCAAGTGAACAGATCTTACAATACTAGTTGATTTTATACCCGCATTAGGTCAGGTGATAATACAATGAAGGTGAAAACATGGGGGGATACATAAGGGATAAACATAGGGGCTGCAGAAGGCTTATTGGCCCATACGAGGCATCTCCTATCCAAACACAAAGATTAATCCAGTGTAATTGGCCTGTTATGTTGGACATTGTCTTCTGTGTTGGCATCGATATGTTCTTGTCTTGTCCTTACTCTCATGGTGGGTAGAGTAAATAGTTCCGTGATTTGGGTGTTCATGGTAGGTCGCTCTATTCTTATGTGAATTGCCTCAAGAATTTGTAATCTTCTTGAATCTTGTGTTTTGTCTATTATGCAAGTATTCTTGTTCAACATTTCTCTTGTTAGAGTAATGTCATGGGCTTGTCTCATGTGATTCCTAGGGGCACCAGATTGAAGATGGCATGTCAAACGCCTCGTCAGCTTGGTCGACGTCATACCTATGTACTTACATTGAAGGTTACATCCTTCGTGGGGGCAAGTGTACATGTATACAACGCTTGACTGCTGTAGAGGGTTCTCCGTCGGCTTCGGGCTGTTTTTGATAAGGAGTTCGGAAGTCTTCTTGGTTTTGTAGAATATTATCAGGTTTATGTTTTGGTTAGGAGTAGTGCTTTTTACTCCTTTACGGATTATTTCTTTCATTATTCTTTCCTCTTTTATATGTTCACTGTGCATGGTTGATTTGTAATATAATTTTATTGGGGGTGTTGTGGTTTCTGTTCTAGGTTCTGAATTATACCAACGGTCCAAGTGTCTTCTTATAGCAGCGTTTATTTCCGCGTTGCTATATCCGTTGTTCACCAATACCTGAGTTACTCTTTCAAACTCTCTACTCACGTTGCTCCATTCAGAGCAGTGGGTAAGCGCTCGACGAATATAAGCATTGAGAACACTGGCTTTGTATCTTTGGGGGCACTCACTTCTACCGTTCAGGCATAATCCTATGTTGGTGGGCTTGGTATATACGTTGGTGCTTAAAGAGGTTCCTGTTTTTGTTATTAGTACATCCAAGAATGGCAGACTGTTATTTTCACTATTTTCATGTGTAAATCGGAGTACTGACTCTCTCTCTAGGTGTCTTTTTAGGTCAATTAGTTCATCTGAGTCTTTTACTATTACGAATATGTCATCTACATAACGACAGTATACAGTTGGTTTTTGTCTGCTACTGAAGACCCTATCTTCGATGGTTCCCATATAAAAATTAGCAAATAAAACTCCTAAGGGGGAGCCCATTGCTACTCTGTCTATTTGTAAATACATGTCTCGAAGCATGTACAAAGGAAGCCCCTTTCATCAGTCCACAAGGAGACATGTATTTACAAATAGACGGAGTAGCAATGGGCTCCCCCTTAGGAGTTTTATTTGCTAATTTTTATATGGGAACCATCGAAGATAGGGTCTTCAGTAGCAGACAAAAACCAACTGTATACTGTCGTTATGTAGATGACATATTCGTAATAGTAAAAAGACTCAGATGAACTAATTGACCTAAAAAGACACCTAGAGAGAGAGTCAGTACTCCGATTTACACATGAAAATAGTGAAAATAACAGTCTGCCATTCTTGGATGTACTAATAACAAAAACAGGAACCTCTTTAAGCACCAACGTATATACCAAGCCCACCAACATAGGATTATGCCTGAACGGTAGAAGTGAGTGCCCCCAAAGATACAAAGCCAGTGTTCTCAATGCTTATATTCGTCGAGCGCTTACCCACTGCTCTGAATGGAGCAACGTGAGTAGAGAGTTTGAAAGAGTAACTCAGATATTGGTGAACAACGGATATAGCAACGCGGAAATAAACGCTGCTATAAGAAGACACTTGGACCGTTGGTATAATTCAGAACCTAGAACAGAAACCACAACACCCCCAATAAAATTATATTACAAATCAACCATGCACAGTGAACATATAAAAGAGGAAAGAATAATGAAAGAAATAATCCGTAAAGGAGTAAAAAGCACTACTCCTAACCAAAACATAAACCTGATAATATTCTACAAAACCAAGAAGACTTCCGAACTCCTTATCAAAAACAGCCCGAAGCCGACGGAGAACCCTCTACAGCAGTCAAGCGTTGTATACATGTACACTTGCCCCCACGAAGGATGTAACCTTCAATGTAAGTACATAGGTATGACGTCGACCAAAGCTGACGAGGCGTTTGACATGCCATCTTCAATCTGGTGCCCCTAGGAATCACATGAGACAAGCCCATGACATTACTCTAACAAGAGAAATGTTGAACAAGAATACTTGCATAATAGACAAAACCCAAGATTCAAGAAGATTACAAATTCTTGAGGCAATTCACATAAGAATAGAGCGACCTACCATGAACACCCAAATCACGGAACTATTTACTCTACCCACCATGAGAGTAAGGACAAGACAAGAACATATCGATGCCAACACAGAAGACAATGTCCAACATAACAGGCCAATTACACTGGATTAATCTTTGTGTTTGGATAGGAGATGCCTCGTATGGGCCAATAAGCCTTCTGCAGCCCCTATGTTTATCCCTTATGTATCCCCCCATGTTTTCACCTTCATTGTATTATCACCTGACCTAATGCGGGTATAAAATCAACTAGTATTGTAAGATCTGTTCACTTGAGAATGAACCATGGAGGTTCGAAACGTCGTGCAAATTATACAAATAAGTGTAAATACACTCTATAGTAAATCACTTCTTTTCTTCACCTTAAAAGTACGAAAATGAGTTTTGGAGAACTCCTATTTCAATTAAGCCCTGATGCTAAGAAAATAGTTAGAGGGATAGAAGCCCTAAACCAGAATATATATATATATATATATATATATATATATATATATATATATATATATATATATATATATATATATATATAATATATATATATATATATATATATATATATATATATATATAATATATATATATATATATATATATATATATATATATATATATATATATATATATATATATATATATATATATATAATATATAATAATAATAATAATAATAATTTTTATTTAGGCAAAGGTACATACATAAAGAGATTTTAGAGAGTTTGTTGGCTTTATAGATAAGAGCTAGTACATACAATGCCTAAAGCCACTATTACGCAAAGCGTTTCGGGCAGGAAAAAACACTACTGACTAAAGCTTAAAACTAATGGGTAAAAAGAAAAAAATGCGTTGAGTACAAATAAAAATAGAGGTAAAAGAGGGGGGAACATTGTTGAAAAAACAGCACAAATACAATTACAAATTATTACAGAAAATTACATTAAAACAGCGTTGATTTGTAAAACAAAACAAAAAAAAAAAAACATACATGGGTTGACAATAGAGAGGTAAGGTAGGTTACAGGGAATTTATTAGGTATAGCTTCGTTTTTAACTTAAACTGGCTTACTGTCTTTAACATGGTTGGGAAGGTCATTCCACATCCTGGGCCCCTTGATTTGTAGAGCATTTCTGGTTTGATTAAGTCGTACTCTAGGAATATCAAAACTGTATTTATTTCTGGTGTGGTGCTCATGGGTTCTGTTACAACCTTCTATGAAGCTTTTGAGATCAGGATTGGCATTACAATTTAGCGTTTTGTATATGTATAGTACACATGAGAGAATGTGCAGTGACTTAATGTCTAACATATTCAGTGATTTGAATAGGGGTAACGAGTGATGTCTGGGGCCAGAATTGGATATTGTCCTAATAGCAGCTTTGTGTTGAGTAATTAGAGGACGTAAGTGATTTTGGGTAGTGGAGCCCCAAGCACAAATACCATAGTTAAGATATGGATAGATAAGGGAGTAATAGAGAGTCACCAGGGCAGGGCGTGGTACATAATATCTGATCTTAGAAAGAATGCCCACAGTTTTTGAAACTTTTTTTGATATGTTTAGAATGTGTCCCTGGAAATTCAGCTTGTGGTCAATGAGAATGCCAAGGAATTTGCCATCTAATTTGTTACAAATTTGGGTATTGTTTATTTTGAGATTTATTTGATTAGAGGATTTATTGCCAAACAGAATATAGAAAGTTTTGTCAATGTTAAGGGTGAGTTTGTTGGCAGTTAGCCACAGATGGACTTTATTTAGCTCAGTATTTACTGTGGCATTTAGAGCAAGGGGATCAGGACTGGAGTAAATGAAGGTTGTGTCGTCAGCAAATAGGATTGGTTTGAGGTGTTGGGAGGCATTTGGAAGGTCATTAATGTAGATGAGAAAGAGGAGAGGGCCAAGTATGCTGCCCTGGGGAACACCAATGTTGATGGGTAGGGTGGGAGAAATTGTATTATTCACAGAAACACATTGGAGCCTGTCAGTAAGGTAGGATTTGAGGTATTGTAGGGAGTGTCCTCTGACACCATAATGATGTAATTTAAGAAGAAGGTTTTGGTGGTTGACAGTATCGAAAACTTTACGCAAGTCCACAAATAACCCAACAGGGAACTCATTTTTATCAAGAGCTGTATGAATCGAGTTAAGCATACTAATAAGTGCATCGTTAGTGCTTTTTTTGGGCCTGAAGCCATATTGGCAAGGGCTAAGTATATTGAGTTTGGCTAGATATGAGTAAAGCTGCTTATAGATTAGTTTTTCAAAAATTTTTGACAAGTTTGGCAGGATTGATATAGGTCTGTAGTTGTTAACATCTGTGAGATCACCACATTTGTGGACAGGCGTTACTCTCGCTTTTTTTAGAATATCTGGAAAGGTTTGGAGTTCAAGTGACTTGTTGAAGAGCAAAGCAATAGCAGGGGCTAAAGATCTGGAGGCTTTTTTGTAGATTAAAGTTGGTATCTCCTCAAGGGCACCAGACTTGGTTTTAAGGGAAAGGATTATCTCATTGACGTCAATGGAATTAATAGGCTTTAGGTACAGAGACTGGGGATAGTTCCCTGTAAGATAGTCCTTAATGTCAGTACTGGAACGCACTTATATATATATATATATATATATATATATATGTCGTACCTAATAGCCAGAACGCACTTCTCAGCCTACTATGCAAGGCCCGATTTGTCTAATAAGCCAAGTTTTCCTGAATTAATATATTTTTTTCTAATTTTTTTGTTATGAAATGATAAAGCTACCCATTTCATTATGTATGAGGTCAATTTGTTTTTATTGGAGTTAAAATTAACGTAGATATATGACCGAACCTAATCAACCCTACCTAACCTAACCTATCTCTATCGGTTAGGTTAGGTAGCAGAAAAAGTTAGGTTAGGTTAGGTTAGGTAGGTTAGGTAGTCGAAAAAACATTAATTCATGAAAACTTGGCTTATTAGGTAAATTGGGCCATGCATAGTTGGCTGAGAAGTGCGTTCTGGCTATTAGGTACGACATATATATATATATATATATATATATATATATATATATATATATATATATATATATGTATATGTCGTACCTAGTAGCCAGAACGCACTTATCGGCCTACTATGCAAGGCCCGATTTGCCTAATAAGCCAAGTTTTCCTGAATTAATATATTTTCTCTATTTTTTTTCTTATGAAATGATAAAGCTACCCATTTCATTATGTATGAGGTCAATTTTTTTTTATTGGAGTTTAAATTAACGTAGATATATGACCGAACCTAACCAACCCTACCTAACCTAACCAAACCTATCTTTATAGGTTAGGTTAGGTAGCCGAAAAAGTTAGGTTAGGTTAGGTAGGTTAGGTAGTCGAAAAACAATTAATTCGTGAAAACTTTGCTTATTAGGCAAATTGGGCCTTGCATAGTAGGCTGATAAGTGAGTTCTGGCTACTAGGTACGACATATATATATATATATATATATATATATATATATATATATATATATATATATATATATATGTCGTACCTAATAGCCAGAACGCACTTCTCAGCCTACTATTCAAGGCCCGATTTGCCTAATAAGCCAAGTTTTCATGAATTAATGTTTTTTCGTCTACCTAACCTACCTAACCTAACCTAACCTAGCTTTTTTTGGCTACCTAACCTAACCTTACCTATAAATATAGGTTAGGTTAGGTTAGGTAGGGTTGGTTAGGTTCGGTCATATATATACGTTAATTTTAACTCCAATAAAAAAAATTGACCTCATACATAGAGAAAAGGGTTGCCTTATCATTTCATAAGAAAAAAATTATAGTAAATATATTACTTCAGGAAAACTTGGCTTATTAGGCAAATCGGGCCTTGAATAGTAGGCTGAGAAGTGAGTTCTGGCTACTAGGTACGACATATATATATATATATATATATATATATATATATATATATATATATATATATATATATATGCGAACAAGCCTGAATGGTCCCCAGGACATATATATATATGTATATATATATATACATATATATATATGAGTTTTCAGTTATATATATATATATATATATGTTTCATTGAATATGACCGCATATTCTGTATTTATTATTTTCTGGTTTAGGGCTTCTATCCCTCTAACTATTTTCTTAGCATCAGGGCTTAATTGAAATAGGAGTTCTCCAAAACTCATTTTCGTACTTTTAAGGTGAAGAAAAGAAGTGATTTACTATAGAGTGTATTACACTTATTTGTATAATTTGCACGACGTTTCGAACCTCCATGGTTCATTCTCAAGTGAACAGATCTTACAATACTAGTTGATTTTATACCCGCATTAGGTCAGGTGATAATACAATGAAGGTGAAAACATGGGGGGATACATAAGGGATAAACATAGGGGCTGCAGAAGGCTTATTGGCCCATACGAGGCATCTCCTATCTAAACACAAAGATTAATCCAGATTAATCCATATTAATCCACTGGATTAATCTTTGTGTTTAGATAGGAGATGCCTCGTATGGGCCAATAAGCCTTCTGCAGCCCCTATGTTTATCCCTTATGTATCCCCCCATGTTTTCACCTTCATTGTATTATCACCTGACCTAATGCGGGTATCAAATCAACTAGTATTGTAAGATCTGTTCACTTGAGAATGAACCATGGAGGTTCGAAACGTCGTGCAAATTATACAAATAAGTGTAATACACTCTATAGTAAATCACTTCTTTTCTTCACCTTAAAAGTACGAAAATGAGTTTTGGAGAACTCCTATTTCAATTAAGCCCTGATGCTAAGAAAATAGTTAGAGGGATAGAAGCCCTAAACCAGAAAATAATAAATACAGAATATGCGGTCATATTCAATGAAACATGTTTGAAAGAAAACCTGCTGCCAGTATACACCAATATATATATATATATATATATATATATATATATATATATATATATATATATATATATATATATATATATTAGTATATTTTGGTAGCAGTCTTTCCTGTAGACATATATTATTAAATATGACCGAAAAAGTAAGATTAATAATTCTAACACGAATTTTCTCAATCTTTCGTACATTATGCTTCACTGTTGGAGGTAAATCAAAAATCACTTCTCCAAAATTCATTTTTATTTCTAGTCTGACGCGACACGGGCGCGTTTCGTAAAACTTATTACATTTTCAAAGACTTCACAAATACACAACTGATTAGAACTTGCGTTTCCCTGATTTTATATCTACATTTGAGTGAGGTGGGAAGGGTGATGTGGCATTACATTTGAGTGAGGTGGGAAGGATGATGTGGCATTAACACAAGACAGAACACTAGAGGATATTAATAGGGTATTAAAAGTATCAACACAAGACAGAACAGAAACAATGGGTATTGAATAGAAGTGTTTGTAGAAAGCCTATTGGTCCATATTTCTTGATGCTTCTATATTGGAGCGGAGTCTTGAGGTGGGTAGAATATAGTTGTGCAATAATTGGCTGTTGATTGCTGGTGTTGACTTCTTGATGTGTAGTGCCTCGCAAACGTCAAGCCGCCTGCTATCGCTGTATCTATCGATGATTTCTGTGTTGTTTACTAGGATTTCTCTGGCGATGGTCTGGTTATGGGAAGAGATTATATGTTCCTTAATGGAGCCCTGTTGTTTATGCATCGTTAAACGCCTAGAAAGAGATGTTGTTGTCTTGCCTATATACTGGGTTTTTTGGAGCTTACAGTCCCCAAGTGGGCATTTGAAGGCATAGACGACGTTAGTCTCTTTTAAAGCGTTCTGTTTCGTGTCTGGAGAGTTTCTCATGAGTAGGCTGGCCGTTTTTCTGGTTTTATAGTAAATAGTCAGTTGTATCCTCTGATTTTTGTCTGTAGGGATAACGTTTCTATTAACAATATCTTTCAGGACCCTTTCCTCTGTTTTATGAGCTGTGGAAAAGAAGTTCCTGTAAAATAGTCTAATAGGGGGTATAGGTGTTGTGTTAGTTGTCTCTTCGGAGGTTGCATGGCTTTTCACTTTCCTTCTTATGATGTCTTCGATGAAACCATTGGAGAAGCCGTTATTGACTAGAACCTGCCTTACCCTACAGAGTTCTTCGTCGACTTGCTTCCATTCTGAGCTGTGGCTGAGAGCACGGTCGACGTATGCGTTAACAACACTCCTCTTGTACCTGTCAGGGCAGTCGCTGTTGGCATTTAGGCACATTCCTATGTTTGTTTCCTTTGTGTAGACTGCAGTGTGGAAACCTCCGCCCTTTTCCATGACTGTTACATCTAGAAAAGGCAGCTTCCCATCCTTTTCCGTCTCGTAAGTGAAACGCAGCACGGAACTCTGCTCAAATGCCTCCTTCAGCTCCTGCAGATGTCTGACATCAGGTACCTGTGTAAAAATGTCGTCAACATACCTGCAGTATATGGCCGGTTTCAAGTTCATGTCGACTAAGACTTTTTGCTCGATGGTACCCATGTAGAAGTTTGCAAACAGGACACCTAGGGGAGAACCCATGGCGACCCCATCTACTTGCTTATACATGTGCCCATCCGGGCTCAAGAAGGGTGCCTCTTTAGTACAAGCTTGGAGTAGTTTCCTCAGAATACTTTCTGGCATGTCGAGAGGAGTACAGGCTGGATCACGATACACTCTGTCGGCTATCATTCCGATTGTCTCGTCCACAGGTACGTTGGTAAACAGCGATTCTACGTCCAACGAGGCTCTTATCCCTGTGGCCCGTGCGCCCCGCAGTAAGTCCACAAATTCCTTTGGAGACTTCAGGCTGAAGGCGCAAGGAACATAAGGAGTCAGCAGGCCGTTGAGTCGCTTCGCCAATCTGTACGTGGGTGTGGGTATCTGGCTAATGATTGGCCGAAGTGGGTTTCCAGGCTTGTGCGTCTTGACATTTCCATACGCGTTCCAAAGGGTAACGAAGGACACTACAGCCGAATTAAAAGCAAAGGTCAACAAACTGATCGAAACTGTGAACGCCAAGAAATCCGGACTCCACCTGCCAAAGATCATTGAGGAATATAAACCTGGATATGCGTATGGAAATGTCAAGACGCACAAGCCTGGAAACCCACTTCGGCCAATCATTAGCCAGATACCCACACCCACGTACAGATTGGCGAAGCGACTCAACGGCCTGCTGACTCCTTATGTTCCTTGCGCCTTCAGCCTGAAGTCTCCAAAGGAATTTGTGGACTTACTGCGGGGCGCACGGGCCACAGGGATAAGAGCCTCGTTGGACGTAGAATAGCTGTTTACCAACGTACCTGTGGACGAGACAATCGGAATGATAGCCGACAGAGTGTATCGTGATCCAGCCTGTACTCCTCTCGACATGCCAGAAAGTATTCTGAGGAAACTACTCCAAGCTTGTACTAAAGAGGCACCCTTCTTGAGCCCGGATGGGCACATGTATAAGCAAGTAGATGGGGTCGCCATGGGTTCTCCCCTAGGTGTCCTGTTTGCAAACTTCTACATGGGTACCATCGAGCAAAAAGTCTTAGTCGACATGAACTTGAAACCGGCCATATACTGCAGGTATGTTGACGACATTTTTACACAGGTACCTGATGTCAGACATCTGCAGGAGCTGAAGGAGGCATTTGAGCAGAGTTCCGTGCTGCGTTTCACTTACGAGACGGAAAAGGATGGGAAGCTGCCTTTTCTAGATGTAACAGTCATGGAAAAGGGCGGAGGTTTCCACACTGCAGTCTACACAAAGGAAACAAACATAGGAATGTGCCTAAATGCCAACAGCGACTGCCCTGACAGGTACAAGAGGAGTGTTGTTAACGCATACGTCGACCGTGCTCTCAGCCACAGCTCAGAATGGAAGCAAGTCGACGAAGAACTCTGTAGGGTAAGGCAGGTTCTAGTCAATAACGGCTTCTCCAATGGTTTCATCGAAGACATCATAAGAAGGAAAGTGAAAAGCCATGCAACCTCCGAAGAGACAACTAACACAACACCTATACCCCCTATTAGACTATTTTACAGGAACTTCTTTTCCACAGCTCATAAAACAGAGGAAAGGGTCCTGAAAGATATTGTTAATAGAAACGTTATCCCTACAGACAAAAATCAGAGGATACAACTGACTATTTACTATAAAACCAGAAAAACGGCCAGCCTACTCATGAGAAACTCTCCAGACACGAAACAGAACGCTTTAAAAGAGACTAACGTCGTCTATGCCTTCAAATGCCCACTTGGGGACTGTAAGCTCCAAAAAACCCAGTATATAGGCAAGATAACAACATCTCTTTCTAGGCGTTTAACGATGCATAAACAACAGGGCTCCATTAAGGAACATATAATCTCTTCCCATAACCAGACCATCGCCTGAGAAATCCTAGTAAACAACACAGAAATCATCGATAGATACAGCGATAGCAGGCGGCTTGACGTTTGCGAGGCACTACACATCAAGAAGTCAACACCAGCAATCAACAGCCAATTATTGCACAACTATATTCTACCCACCTCAAGACTCCGCTCCAATATAGAAGCATCAAGAAATATGGACCAATAGGCTTTCTACAAACACTTCTATTCAATACCCATTGTTTCTGTTCTGTCTTGTGTTGATACTTTTAATACCCTATTAATATCCTCTAGTGTTCTGTCTTGTGTTAATGCCACATCATCCTTCCCACCTCACTCAAATGTAATGCCACATCACCCTTCCCACCTCACTCAAATGTAGATATAAAATCAGGGAAACGCAAGTTCTAATCAGTTGTGTATTTGTGAAGTCTTTGAAAATGTAATAAGTTTTACGAAACGCGCCCGTGTCGCGTCAGACTAGAAATAAAAATGAATTTTGGAGAAGTGATTTTTGATTTACCTCCAACAGTGAAGCATAATGTACGAAAGATTGAGAAAATTCGTGTTAGAATTATTAATCTTACTTTTTCGGTCATATTTAATAATATATATATATATATATATATATATATATATATATATATATAACTGAAAACTCACACCCCAGAAGTGACTCGAACCATACTCCCAGGAGCAACGCAACTGGTATGTACAAGACGCCTTAATCCACTTGACCATCACGACCGGACATAATGAGGTGATAGCCGAAGCTTCGGCTATCACTTCATAATGTCCGGTCGTGATGGTCAAGTGGATTAAGGCGTCTTGTACATACCAGTTGCGTTGCTCCTGGGAGTATGGGTTCGAGTCACTTCTGGGGTGTGAGTTTTCAATTGCATATTGTCCTGGGGACCATTCAGGCTTGTTCGCATTTGTGTTCCTCACGTGTGCCCCAAAGAATGAGGTGATTTGGTAAAATGCTATGCCCAAGATTACCATCCGAGTGCCGGCGGTGGGGTGGTTCAAATAGCTTCGGCTATCACCTCATTATGTCCGGTCGTGATGGTCAAGTGGATTAAGGCGTCTTGTACATACCAGTTGCGTTGCTCCTGGGAGTATGGGTTCGAGTCACTTCTGGGGTGTGAGTTTTCAGTTGCATATTGTCCTGGGGACCATTCAGGCTTGTTCGCATTTGTGTTCCTCACGTGTGCCCCAAAGAATGAGGTGATTTGGTAAAATGCTATGCCCAAGATTACCATCCGAGTGCCGGCGGTGGGGTGGTTCAAATAGCTTCGGCTATCACCTCATTATGTCCGGTCGTGATGGTCAAGTGGATTAAGGCGTCTTGTACATACCAGTTGCGTTGCTCCTGGGAGTATTGGTTCGAGTCACTTCTGGGGTGTGAGTTTTCAGTTGCATATTGTCCTGGGGACCATTCAGGCTTGTTCGCATTTGTGTTCCTCACGTGTGCCCCAAAGAATGAGGTGATTTGGTAAAATGCTATGCCCAAGATTACCATCCGAGTGCCGGCGGTGGGGTGGTTCAAATAGCTTCGGCTATCACCTCATTATGTCTGGTCGTGATGGTCAAGTGGATTAAGGCGTCTTGTACATACCAGTTGCGTTGCTCCTGGGAGTATGGGTTCGAGTCACTTCTGGGGTGTGAGTTTTCAGTTGCATATTGTCCTGGGGACCATTCAGGCTTGTTCGCATATATATATATATATATATATATATATATATATATATATATATATATATATATATATATATATATATATATATATATATATATATATATATATATATATATATATATATATATATATATATATATAATATATATATATATATATATATATATATATATATATTATTAAATATGACCGAAAAAGTAAGATTAATAATTCTAACACGAATTTTCTCAATCTTTCATACATTTCTTTTCACTGTTGGAGGTAAATCAAAAATCAATTTTCCAAAATTCATTTTTATTTCTAGTCTGACGCGACACGAGCGTGTTTCGTAAAACTTATTACATTTTCAAAGACTTTAGTTTACAAATACACAACTGAATAGAACTTACGCATCTCTGACTTTGTTTATATCTGCATTTGAGAGAGGTGGATGGGGTGAGGTGGCATTAATAGGGTATTAATTTCATCAACACAAGACAGAACAAGAGGTGGCATTAATAGGGTATTAATTTCATCAACACAAGACAGAACACGAAACAATGGGTATTGAATAGAAGTGATTGTAGAAAGACTATTGGTCCATATTTCTTGATGCTTCTATATTGGAGCGGAGTCTTGAGGTGGGTAGAATATAGTTGTGCATTAATTGGCTGTTGATTGCTGGTGTTGACTTCTTGATGTGTAGTGCCTCGCAAACGTCAAGCCGCCTGCTATCGCTGTATCTATCGATGATTTCTGTGTTGTTTACTAGGATTTCTCTGGCGATGGTTTGGTTGTGGGAAGAGATTATATGTTCCTTAATGGAGCCCTGTTGCTTATGCATCGTTAAACGCCTAGAAAGAGATGTTGTTGTCTTGCCTATATACTGAGTTTTTTGGAGCTTACAGTCCCCAAGAGGGCATTTGAAGGCATAGACGACGTTAGTCTCTTTTAAAGCGTTCTGTTTTGTGTCTGGAGAGTTTCTCATGAGTAGGCTGGCCGTTTTTCTGGTTTTATAGTAAATCGTCAGTTGTATCCTCTGATTTTTGTTTGTAATGATAACGTTTCTATTAACAATATCTTTCAATATATATATATATATATATATATATATATATATATATATAATATATATATATATATATATATATATATATATGTCGTACCTAATAGCCAGATCGCACTTCTCAGCCTACTATGCAAGGCCCGATTTGCCTAATAAGCCAAGTTTTCATGAATTAATTAATTTTCGACTACCTAACCTACCTAACCTAACTTTTTCGGCTACCTAACCTAACCTAACCTATAAAGATAGGTTAGGTTAGGTTAGGTTAGGTAGGGTTGGTTAGGTTCTGTCATATAGCTACGTCAATTTTAACTCCAATATAAAAAGATTGACCTCATACATAATGAAATGGGCAGCTTTATCATTTCATAAGAAAAAAATTAGAGAAAATATAATAATTCAGGAAAACTTGGCTTATTAGGCAAATCGGGCCTTGCATAGTAGGCTGAGAAGTGAGTTCTGGCTATTAGGTACGACATATATATATATATATATATATATATATATATTATATATATATATATATATATATATATATATATATATATATATATATATATATATATGTCGTACCTAGTAGCCAGAACTCACTTCTCAGCCTACTATGCAAGGCCCGATTTGCCTAATAAGCCAAGTTTTCATGAATTAATGTTTTTTCGACTACCTAACCTACCTAACCTAACCTAACCTAACGTTTTCGGCTACCTAACCTAACCTAACCTATAAAGATAGGTTAGGTTAGGTTAGGTAGGGTTGGTTAGGTTCGGTCATATATCTACGTTAATTTTAACTCCAATAAAAAAAAATTGACCTCATACATAATGAAATGGGTAGCTTTATCATTTCATAAGAAAAAAATTTGAGAAAATATATTAATTCAGTAAAACTTGGCTTATTAGGCAAATCGGGCCTTGCATAGTAGGCTGAGAAGTGAGTTCTGGCTATTAGGTACGACATTATATATATATATATATATATATATATATATATATATATATATATATATATATATATATATTATATATATATATATATATATATATATATATATATATATATGTCGTACCTAATAGCCAGAACTCACTTCTCAGCCTACTATGCAAGGCCCGATTTGCCTAATAAGCCAAGTTTTCCTGAATTAATATATTTTCTCTAATTTTTTTGTTTTAATTTAATTTATTTTATATATAATTTAATTTTATTACTAATTTAATATATTTTCTCTAATTTAAAAAAGAAAAAAAAAAACTCTAATTTTTCTAATATGACCGAAAAAGTAAGATTAATAATTCTAACACGAATTTTCTCGTTCTTTCGTACGTTACTTTTCACTGTTGGTGGTAATTCAAAAATCAAGTCTCCATAATTCATTTTTATTTCTAGTCTGACGCGACACTTGAGCGCGTTTTGTAAAACTTGAGATACCTTACAAGCAGAACCTTAAGATACCTTCCCTTAAGATACCTTACAAGCAGAACTTATTGCGGAAGGAGGAAAGAATCGAGGCAATTACAGAAGCACCATACTGTCCCCCGAGATCAAAGCAGCAGCTAAAAGGCTTCGTGAGAACAAGGAGATAGTTGTCAGGAGAGGTGACAAGTCGACAATATACGTCATTCTTAAAAAGGACGAATATCTGGCGAAAATGAACCTCATACTCTCTGACCAAACTAAATTCCAAAGGGTAACGAAGGACACTACAGCCGAATTAAAAGCAAAGGTCAACAAACTGATCGAAACTGTGAACGCCAAGAAATCCGGACTCCACCTGCCAAAGATCATTGGGGAATATAAACCTGGATATGCGTATGGAAATGTCAAGACGCACAAGCATGGAAACCCACTTCGGCCAATCATTAGCCAGATACCCACACCCACGTACAGATTGGCGAAGCGACTCAACGGCCTGCTGACTCCTTATGTTCCTTGCGCCTTCAGCCTGAAGTCTCCAAAGGAATTTGTGGACTTACTGCGGGGCGCACGGGCCACAGGGATAAGAGCCTCGTTGGACGTAGAATCGCTGTTTACCAACGTACCTGTGGACGAGACAATCGGGATGATAGCCGACAGAGTGTATCGTGATCCGGCCTGTACTCCTCTCGACATGCCAGAAAGTATTCTGAGGAAACTACTCCAAGCTTGTACTAAAGAGGCACCCTTCTTGAGCCCGGATGGGCACATGTATAAGCAAGTAGATGGGGTCGCCATGGGTTCTCCCCTAGGTGTCCTGTTTGCAAACTTCTACATGGGTACCATCGAGCAAAAAGTCTTAGTCGACATGAACTTGAAACCGGCCATATACTGCAGGTATGTTGACGACATTTTTACACAGGTACCTGATGTCAGACATCTGCAGGAGCTGAAGGAGGCATTTGAGCAGAGTTCCGTGCTGCGTTTCACTTACGAGACGGAAAAGGATGGGAAGCTGCCTTTTCTAGATGTAACAGTCATGGAAAAGGGCGGAGGTTTCCACACTGCAGTCTACACAAAGGAAACAAACATAGGAATGTGCCTAAATGCCAACAGCGACTGCCCAGACAGGTACAAAAGGAGTGTTGTTAACGCTTATGTCGACCGTGCTCTCAGCCACAGCTCAGAATGGAAGCAAGTCGACGAAGAACTCTGTAGGGTAAGGCAGGTCCTAGTCAACAACGGCTTCTCCAATGGTTTCGTCGAAGACATCATAAGAAGGAAAGTGAAACGCCATGCAACCTCTGAAGAGACAACTAACACAACACTTATACCCCCTATTAGACTATTTTACAGGAACTTCTTTTCCACAGCTCATAAAACGGAGGAAAGGGTCCTGAAAGATATTGTTAATAGAAACGTTATCCCTACAGACAAAAATCAGAGGATACAACTGACGATTTACTATAAAACCAGAAAAACGGCCAGCTTACTCATGAGACACAAGAGAAGTGTTAAGTCTGCAGACACTAACAATGCTCTCTTCTGCCATGTGAGGGATTCTAATCATCCCATTGATTGGTCTTCCTCCAAAATAATCTTTCCTGCCTCTACTCTACACAGACGCCGTCTTGTAGAATCGGCTCTTATAAACAATGTACCCAACATGAACTTGAGTCCTGGCTTTGTTGCTGTGGACTCTTTCCTTTCACAGTATATACTCAAATGCTCTAATCTTTCTAACAAACGTGACTTAACATAAGCTTTCCCCCTTCCATTTCTTTCTTTCTCTTTCCTTTTCTTTCTCTCTTCTCCCTTTTTCTGTTCATTGTCTTCTCCTACGCTCCCTTGCTATCCTCTTCTTTTTTTTCCTATTACTATCTCCTTCGGTGGTTATAATAGGAGCTGCCTCGTATGGGCCAATAGGCCTGCTGCAGTTCTCATTACTACTATCCCCTACACCTGACTTTCCTCCTCAGCTCTCTCTTGCCTATTTATTGCCTGTCCCTACCTCCTCATCACAATCGACTTGAGAATGGTCCAGGACGGACCGAAACGTCGTCGTCCCTTCAATTTCTTGTGTGTGGTCTGGTCAACTTACTCATGAGAAACTCTCCAGACACAAAGCAGAACGCTTTAAAAGAGACCAACGTCGTCTATGCCTTCAAATGCCCTCTTGGGGACTGTAAGCTCCAAAAAACCCAGTATATAGGCAAGACAACAACATCTCTTTCTAGGCGTTTAACGATGCATAAGCAACAGGGCTCCATTAAGGAACATATAATCTCTTCCCACAACCAAACCATCGCCAGAGAAATCCTAGTAAACAAAGAAATCATCGATAGATACAGCGATAGCAGGCGGCTTGACGTCTGTGAGGCACTACACATTAAGAAGTCAACACCAGCAATCAACAGCCAATTAATGCACAACTATATTCTACCCACCTCAAGACTCCACTCCAATATAGAAGCATCAAGAAATATGGACCAATAGGCTTTCTACAATCACTTCCATTCAATACCCATTGTTTCGTGTTCTGTCTTGTGTTTATGAATTTAATACCCTATTAATACCACTTCACCCCATCCACCTCACTCAAATGTAGATATAAACGAATCGAAGATATGTAAGTTCTATTCAGTTGTGTATGTGTAAACTAAAGTCTTTGAAAATGTAATAAGTTTTACGAAACGCGCTCAAGTGTCGCCTCAGACTAGAAATAAAAATGAATTTTGGAGAATTGATTTTTGAATTGCCACCAACAGTGAAAAGTAACGTACGAAAGATCGAGAAAATTCGTGTTAGAATTATTAATCTTACTTTTTCGGTCATATTTAATAATATATGTCTACAGGAAAGACTGCTTTTCGGTCATATTTAATAATATATGTCTACAGGAAAGACTGCTACCAAAATATACTAATATATATATATATATATATATATATATATATATATATATATATATATGTCGTACCAAGTAGCCAGAATGCACTTCTCGGCCTACTATGCAAGGCCAGATTTGCCTAATAAGCCAAGTTTTCCCGAATTAATATATTTTCTCTGTTTTTTTCTTATGAAATGATAAAGCTTCCAATTTCATTACGTATGAGGTCAATTTTTTTTTATTAGTTAAAAATAACGTAGATATATGACCGAACCTAACCAACCCTACCTAACCTAACCTAACCTAACCTATCTTTATAGGTTATGTTAGGTTAGGTAGCCGAAAAAGTTAGGTTAGGTTAGGTTAGGTTAGGTTGGTTAGGTAGTCGAAAAACAATTAATTCATGAAAACTTGGCTTATTAGGCAAATTGGGCCCTGCATAGTAGGCTGAGAAGTGCGTTCTGGCTACTAGGTACGACATATATATATATATATATATATATATATATATATATATATATATATATATATATATATATATATATATATATATATATATATATATTTATATTTCATTGAATATGACCGCATATTCTGTATTTATTATTTTCTGGTTTAGGGCTTCTATCCCTCTAACTATTTTCTTAGCATCAGGGCTTAATTGAAATAGGAGTTCTCCAAAACTCATTTTCGTACTTTTAAGGTGAAGAAAAGAAGTGATTTACTATAGAGTGTATTACACTTATTTGTATAATTTGCACGACGTTTCGAACCTCCATGGTTCATTCTCAAGTGAACAGATCTTACAATACTAGTTGATTTTATACCCGCATTAGGTCAGGTGATAATACAATGAAGGTGAAAACATAGGGGGATACATAAGGGATAAACATAGGGGCTGCAGAAGGCTTATTGGCCCATACGAGGCATCTCCTATCTAAACACAAAGATTAATCCAGTGTAATTGGCCTGTTATGTTTGGACATTGTCTTCTGTGTTGGCATCGATATGTTCTTGTCTTGTCCTTACTCTCATGGTGGGTAGAGTAAATAGTTCCGTGATTTGGGTGTTCATGGTAGGTCGCTCTATTCTTATGTGAATTGCCTCAAGAATTTGTAATCTTCTTGAATCTTGGGTTTTGTCTATTATGCAAGTATTCTTGTTCAACATTTCTCTTGTTAGAGTAATGTCATGGGCTTGTCTCATGTGATTCCTAGGGGCACCAGATTGAAGATGGCATGTCAAACGCCTCGTCAGCTTGGTCGACGTCATACCTATGTACTTACATTGAAGGTTACATCCTTCGTGGGGGCAAGTGTACATGTATACAACGCTTGACTGCTGTAGAGGGTTCTCCTTCGGCCTGAAGGAGAAGGTTCTCCTTCGGCCTATATATATATATATATATATATATATATATATATATATATATATATATATATATATATATATATATATATATATATATATACATATATAACTGAAAACTCACACCCCAGAAGTGACTCGAACCCATACTCCCAGGAGCAACGCAACTGGTATGTACAAGACGCCTTAATCCACTTGACCATCACGACCGGACATAATGAGGTGATAGCCGAGGCTATTTGAACCACCCCACCGCCGGCACTCGGATAGTAATCTTGGGCATAGCATTTTACCAAATCACCTCATTCTTTGGGGCACACGTGAGGAACACAAATGCGAACAAGCCTGAATGGTCCCCAGGACAATATGCAACTGAAAACTCACACCCCAGAAGTGACTCGAACCCATACTCCCAGGAGCAACGCAACTGGTATGTACAAGACGCCTTAATCCACTTGACCATCACGACCGGACATAATGAGGTGATAGCCGAGGCTATTTGAACCACCCCACCGCCGGCACTCGGATAGTAATCTTGGGCATAGCATAGCATTATATATATATATATATATATATATATATATATATATGCAAACAAGCCTGAATGGTCCCCAGGACTATATACAACTGAAAACTCACACCCCAGAAGTGACTCGAACCCATACTCCCACAACTGGTATGTACAGGGACGCCTTAATCCGCTTGACCATCACGACCGGACATAAGGAAGTGATAGCCGAGGCTATATGAACCACTTCCCCGCCGGCACTCGGATGGTAATCTTGGGCATAGCATTTTATCAAATCACCTCATTCTTTGGGGCACACGTGAGGAACACAAATGCAAACAAGCCTGAATGGTCCCCAGGACTATATACAACTGAAAACTCACACCCCAGAAGTGACTCGAACCCATACTCCCACAACTGGTATGTACAGGGACGCCTTAATCCGCTTGACCATCACGACCGGACATAAGGAAGTGATAGCCGAGGCTATATGAACCACTTCCCCGCCGGCACTCGGATGGTAATCTTGGGCATAGCATTTTATCAAATCACCTCATTCTTTGGGGCACACGTGAGGAACACAAATGCAAACAAGCCTGAATGGTCCCCAGGACTATATACAACTGAAAACTCACACCCCACTCACACGGGTTTGAGTCACTTCTGGGGTGTGAGTTTTCAGTTATATATATATATATATATATATATATATATATATATATATATATATATATATATATATATATATTAGTATATTTTGGTAGCAGTCTTTCCTGTAGACATATATTATTAAATATGACCGAAAAAGTAAGATTAATAATTCTAACACGAATTTTCTCAATCTTTCGTACATTTCTTTTCACTGTTGGAGGTAAATCAAAAATCAATTCTCCAAAATTCATTTTTATTTCTAGTCTGACGCGACACGAGCGTGTTTCGTAAAACTTATTACATTTTCAAAGACTTTAGTTCACAAATACACAACTGAATAGAACTTACGCATCTCCGATTTTATATCTACATTTGAGTGAGGTGGAAGGGGTGATGTGGCATTAACACAAGACAGAACAAGATGTGGTATTAATAGGGTATCAATTTCATCAACACAAGACAGAACAAGAGTATTAATAGGGTATTAATTTCATCAACACAAGACAGAACACGAAACAATGGATATTGAATAGAAGTGTTTGTAGAAAGCCTATTGGTCCATATTTCTTGATGCTTCTATATTGGAGCGGAGTCTTGAGGTGGGTAGAATATAGCTGTGCATTAATTGGCTGTTAATTGCTGGTGTTGACTTCTTGATGTGTAGTGCCTCGCAGACGTCAAGCCACCTGCTATCGCTGTATCTATCGATGATTTCTGTGTTGTTTACTAGGATTTCTCTGGCGATGGTTTGGTTGTGGGAAGAGATTATATGTTCCTTAATGGAGCCCTGTTGCTTATGCATCGTTAAACGCCTAGAAAGAGATGTTGTTGTCTTGCCTATATACTGGGTTTTTTGGAGCTTACAGTCCCCAAGAGGGCATTTGAAGGCATAGACGACGTTAGTCTCTTTTAAAGCATTCTGTTTTGTGTCTGGAGAGTTTCTCATGAGTAGGCTGGCCGTTTTTCTGGTTTTATAGTAAAATAAATGTATGAAAGATTGAGAAAATTCGTGTTAGAATTATTAATCTTACTTTTTCGGTCATATTTAATAATATATATATATATATATATATATATATATATATATATATATATATATATATATATATATATTATTATGTGCCTGGGGCCAGATTCACGAAAGCACTTACGAACCTGTACATCTTTTCTCAATCTTTGGCTTCTTTGTTTACAATTATTAAACAGTTAATGAGCTCCGAAGCACCAGGAGGCTGTTTATAACAATAACAACAGTTGATTGGGAAGTTTTCATGCTTGTAAACTGTTTAATAAATGTAACCAAAGCCCTCAAAGATTGAGGAAAGATGTACACGTTCGTAAGTACTTGCGTAAGTGCTTTCGTGAATCTGGACTCTGGTGGCCCAAGATACCTTCCTCAGCATTTCTGCGGAATTTTCTAGTAGCAAGACAGTAACTGCTCAGGGATAACATATGATGACAGCCATTCACCGGGGAACAGAAAAGAAAATGTGATTGGGTGCAGTCAATAGATGGCGTTGATATCGCCATCTTCCTCAATAGAGGGCATAGTCATCGACCTCCTTTTATTGTCATTTAGGTGACCTCCTAAACGAATTGTGGTCAGGTACACTCATCTGCTACCACATTTTCTACTCCTTTAATGTTTTCAATATAAAGGGAGTACTGCTGGAGGTGTAGACTATATTTGAATAATATGAGATTCTTCTCATGGAATTGTGCTAGAAATTTTAGAAGATTATAGTCAGAAATTGACCAAAATTGGATTACCATTATGTGAAAAAATGGATATCAAAATGTTGCCCAGCGCTCACCAGGACCAATGTTTCTTTCTCAATCATGGAATTATTATTATTATTATTATTATTATTATTATTATTATTATTATTATTATTATATTATTATCACTATTATAAGAGTCAGCTTAGAAAAATACAAACCATTAACTTCAATAAAGACAAAATTCTCAATTTCTCACAAGTTGTGGACGCTCACCTGGAGAACTTGTCTGGGAAGAGCGGGAGGCTGGAGGTGAGAGCGAGGCCTTGGTGGGGCGTCCAGGAGGCCACCTTCAGCGCCTGGGCGCCCCGGGGACTGTACGGAAGGTGTAGGTACACTCCACACCTGTGACATAATATGTTGACAACCTCGGCAGGCACAGTTAAGTCGTGTATATTATGATACACAGGTCTGTCTATATGACTTGAATGAGTGGTCTAAGTTTAAAATCCAGTTATGTCAAATTTGGCATTATGTAAGAGATCCCGCAGGGCCAGGTTTTAAGAATCGACCATACAAGTGAAGTAGTTCATGTGTAATGAAAGTATTACATTGATACAGATTGGTTATGTTGACAATGCTAGAATTACAATGACTTAGTAGCAAATAGATTATATTTATAGAAATCAGTTATAAAGAGCAAGTCATAAAGATAAACAAGTTCATGTGTAGTGAAAATGTTATAATGAGAGAGAGAGAGCACGTATATGAATGGTAGCTATAATAGAGGAAAATAGATAGGGAGTCAGTACATTAGACATTACATTAGAATTAGAAAGGCGGGATCCATGAGCTTGCAGCTCAATCCTGAAGACACACATATACACACGCACAAACACACACACAAACAACGTGGTATGCCAACGGCCATACCACGTTGAGAACACCGTTTCTCGTCCGATCAGCGAAGTTAAGCAACGTTGGGTTTGGTTAGTACTTGGATGGGTGACCGCCTGGGAACACCAAATGCTGTTGGCAATAATGTTTAGGAAGTGATGTGGTGGAGGCTGACTCCATACACAGTTTCAAATGTAGATATGACAGAGCCCGATAGGCTCAGGAATCTGTACACCTGTTGATTGACGGTTGAGAGGCGGGACCAAAGAGTCAGAGCTCAACCCCCGCAAGCACAATTAGGTGAGTACACACACACACACACACACACACACACACACACACACACACACACACACACACACACACACACACACACACACACACACACACGCACACACACATACACATGGTGGTGCAGATACATGGAGAGCTAAACTGTTGGAAGTGGCAACAAGGAACTTTCTGAGTCAGCATGTCAGAGAACCCATAAGAGTGAGAGGCAATGTCACGCAAAGAATGACAAGGAGGTGTGTGAAGAACTCAACAAGAGATTCCAGGTCTTCACAATAGAACAAGGAGAAGCTCCTGCACTAAATGAGGAGGAGACAAACCAAGCAACCTTGGAGGAATTTGACCTCACCAGTGATGAGGTTAAAAGGTGTCTACTGGAGCTGGATGTGACAAAGGCTGTTGGGCCTGACAGACTCTCACCATGGATACTAAAGGAAGGTGCAGAAGCACTAAGTGTGCCACTCTCTAAGGTGTAAACCAGGTGACTGGAAGCAGGAGACCTACCAGAAAGTTGGAAGACAGCTAACATAGTCCCAATATACAAGAAGGGTGACAGGCACTGAACTACAGGCCAGTTTCCCTAACTTGTATATTATGCAAGGTGATGGAGTAGATCGTGAGGAAAAGGCTCGTAGAGCATCTGGAGAGAAATAACTTTGTAACGCACCACCAACATGGGTTCAGAAATTGTAAATCATGCCTCACAGGTTTAATAGAATTCTATGACCAGGCAACAAAAATTAGGCTGGAAAGAGAAGGATGGGCCGACTGCATTTTCCTGGACTGCTAGAAAGCCTTTGACACAGTACCCCATAAACGTCTCTTAAAAAAGTTGGAGCAACAGGCAGGAGTAAAAGGGAAGAAGGAAGGTAACGTGCTCCAGTGTTTAAGGGAGTATCTAAGCAACAGGAAACAACTAGTAACGGTGAGGGGGAGGCATCAGAGTGGCGAGATGTCACCAGCGGAGTCCCACAGGGCTCAGTACTTGGACCCATCCTGTTTCTAATATATGTAAACGATCTTCCGGAGGGTAGAGACTCGTTCCACTCAATGATTGCTGATGATGCGAAAATTATGAGAAGAATCAAGACGGATGAAGATAGACAGAGACTACAGGATGACCTGGACAAACTGAAGGAATGGTTTAGAAATTGGCTGCTAAAGTTCAACTCAGGAAAGTGTAAGGTAATGAAATTAGGCGAAGGGAGCAGGAGGCTGAACACAAGGTACCATCTGGGAGGTGAAATCCTGCAAGAGTCAAATAGAGAGAAAGATCTGGGGGTTGATATCACACCGAACCTCTCCCCAGAGGCCCACATCAAAAGGATATCATCAGTGGCATATGCTAGACTGGCCAACATAAGAACTGCCTTTAGAAACTTGTGTAAGGAATCGTTCAGGACCCTGTATACCACTTATGTCAGACCAATCCTGGAATATGCAGCTCCAGCCTAGAGTCCATACCTAGTTAAACACAAGATAAAGTTAGAGAAGATTCAACGGTATGCCACCAGGCTCCTGCCGGAACTGAGAGGTATGAGCTACGAGGAAAGGCTAAAGGAGCTGAACATCACGTCCCTGAAAAACAGATGAGTAAGGGGAGACATGATAACCACCTACAAAATTCTCAGGGGGAATTGACAGGGTGGACAAAGACAAACTCTTCAGCACGGGTGGGACACGAACAAGGGGGACACAGGTGGAAACTTAGTACCCAGATCAGTCACAGAGACGTTAGAAATATTTTTTTCAGTGTCAGAGTAGTTAATAAATGGAATGCATAAGGAAGTGATGTGGTGGAGGCTGACTCCATACACAGTTTCAAATGTAGATTTGATAGAGCCCAATAGGCTCAGGAATCTATACACCATTTGATTGACAGTTGAGAGGTGGGACCAAAGAGCCAAAGCTCAACCCCCGCAAGCACAATTAGGTGAGTACACACTCTCTCTCTCTCTCTCTCTCTCTCTCTCTCTCTCTCTCTCTCTCTCTCTCTCTCTCTCTCTCTCTCTCTCTCTCTCTCTCTCTCTCTCTCTCTCTTTCTCTCTCTCTCTCTCTCTCTCTCTCTCTCACTTTCACCTTCTCTCATAGCCCCCCATTAAGTGCCCACCTAGGGAACCCTCCTCCCATCCACCCCCTTCCTCCCACTCACCCCTCTCCCCAGGACCTCCCTTCTCCCCCATCCCCCAAGCCCTCCCTTCTCCCAAATGCCCTCCCGTCTCTCCCACCCCAAGCCCTCCGTTCTCCCTCATCCCCCTAAGCCCCATACTCTCCCCCACCGTACCTAAGCCTTCCCCTCTCCACCACTCCCCTAAACCCTCCCCTCTTCCCCACCCACCTCAGCCTTCTCTTTCCCCTCATGCCCCCCCAAGCCCTCCCCTCTTTTCTGCCCCCCAAACCACCCCCTTCTCCCCCATCCCCCAAAGCCTCTCCTCCCCCCCTGTCCCCCTCTGAAGCCTCCCCATCACTCTCACCCCCAATCCCTCCCCTTCTCAACCCCCCAACCCTTCCCCTCTCACTCTCCCCCCAACCCTCCCCCCCTCTCCTCCACCCCCCAAGCCCTTCCTCCTCCACCAGACTCCCTGTACCAGATCCTCCGAGCTCATGCTCACCCCAGATCTCACAGGTCCCCCCCAGAGGAGAAGCAGAAGAGTGTCAGTTTCAGGGTAATGTACTCGAAAATAGATGAGATCACAAACAAGGCAAGTGAACTAAGGGAAAAAGCACAAGAAGTGAACCCAGATGTAATTGGACTCTCTGAAACAAAACTCTCAGAAATCATAATGAATGCCGTGTTTTCCCAGTACACAGTAATAGGGAAAGAGAGGGAAGGTATGGGAGGAGGCGGAGTGGCCCTACTAATGAGAAAGGAATGGAGTTTCAAGGAGATGGCTATCCCGGGCTGTGAGGGTTTCAGAGACTACATAACAGGCACCATGACAATGGGAGGACCAAGAATAGTAGTAGCAGTAATATATAACCCTCAACCAAATGACAGAAGACCCAGCCAAGAGTATAACAACAACAACATGGCAGTTAGCACTATAATTGACAGGGAAGCCTCTGCTGCCTGTAGAAATTGATCCCACCTGCTCATCATAAGGGAATTCAATCACAGAAGGATTGACTGGGAGAACAAGGAACCGCATGGAGGCGAGGATACGTGGAGAGCCAAACTATTGGAGGTGACGACTAGAAACTTTTTAACCCAGCATGTCAGAGAACCCACTAGGATGAGAGGAAATGACGAACCAGCGAGACTCGACCTAGTCGTCGCTCTGAACGACTCCGACATAAGAGAAATTAGTTTTGAGACCCCTGTAGGAATGAGCGACCAAAGTGTAATGGCGTTTGAGCACCTGATTGAAGAAGGATTATTGAACTCGAGGAGGGGTACTGAAAACAAAAGGCTGGCATTCCGAAAGGGAAACTATGAGGAGATAAGAAAATTCCTAACAGATATAGCATGGAAAACAGAGCTCAGGGGAAAGACGGCCAAAGACATGATGGACTACATCACACAGAAGTGCAAGGAAGCAGCAAACACGTTTGTTCCACTCCAAAAGGAAAACAGTGAAATGAAGATGAGAAACCCATGGTTTAATCAGAGATGTAGGCTACCTAAGCAGCAAAGTAAAAGGGCATGGAGAAACTATAGGAATAACAAGACACTTGAGAGCAGAGAAAGATACCAGAGTGCCAGGAATGAATATGTCAGATTGAGAAAAGAGCCAGAAAGACAATACGAAAATGACATCGCAAGCAAAGACTCAGCCTAAATTGCTGCACAACCACATCAGGAGAAAAACAACAGTAAAGGAACAGGTTAGGAAATTAAGGATAGGGGCAGAAGGATTCACTACAAACGACAAGGAAGTGTGTGAGGAACTGAAAAAGAAATTCCAGGAGGTCTTCACCTTAGAGTAAGGAGAAATTCCAGAGATAAAAGAGGGAATAGTTAACCAGGAACCACTGGAAGAGTTTGAGATTACCAGCGGGGAAGTAAGAAAGTGTTTACTAGAGTTGGATGTGACAAAGGCTATAGGCCCAGATGGAATCTCCACTTGGATACTAAAGGAAGGAGCAGAGGAACTGTGCCTGCCACTCTCCATAGTGGCAGGCAGGTTTCTATGGCAACATAGGAACTGCCGGAAATTTGGAAAGCAGCTAACGTAGTCCCGATATACAAGAAAGGGGATAGACAGGAGGCACTGAACTACAGGCTAGTGTCCCTAACCTGCATACCATGCAGGCTTATGGACAAGATTGTGCGAAGGAAGCTAGTGGAACATCTGGAGCGAAAGAACTTTGTAACACAGCATCAACATGGGTTCAGTGATGGCAAGTCCTGCCTCACAGAGTTACTTGAATTCTACGACCAGGCAACAAAAATCATGCAAGAAAGAGAAGGGTGGGCAGACTACAGATTTTTGGAGTGTCAGAAAGCCTTTGATACAGTACCACACAAGAGGCTAGTGAAAAAGCTGGAGATGCAGGCTGGAGTGAAAGGGAGGGTACTCCATTGAATAAAGGAGTACCTAAGCAATAGGAGTCAGCAAGTCTTTAGACAACAAGCAACGAGTCTTTAGACAGCAAGCAACGAGTCTTGAGGACAACTTGGAGAGTACAACTTGGTGAGCACTTACAGATGAATACAAGTAGGTGAGTATAACTACCTGAAAACAACAAGTAGAGTATATACATATAGGTGATTACTACTTGGTGAGCACTGCTAGGTTAATACAAGTAGGTGAGTACAACTACCCGAAAACAACTAGGAGAGTACAAGTAAGTGAGTACATCTTGGTGAGCACTGCTACGTGAATATAGTCCCCACTAGCGTCGTGAACAATGCCAGTACAACTGATGCAGTAGTCCCCCACTAGCATTGTGTACAGTACCATACCAATACAACTGACATACTAGTCCCCACTAGCGTGCTGTACAATATCAGTACAACTGACACACTAGTCCCCACTAGCGTGCTGTACAATATCAGTACAACTGACATACTAGTCCCCACTAGCATGCTGAACAATACCAGTACAACTGACACACTAGTCCCCACTAGCGTGCTGTACAATACCAGTACAACTGACACACTAGTCCCCACTAGCGTGCTGTACAATATCAGTACAACTGACACACTAGTCCCCACTAGTGTACTGAACAATACCAGTACAACTGACACACTAGTCCCCACTAGCATGCTGTACAATACCAGTACAACTGACATACTAGTCACCACTAGCATGCTGTACAATACCAGTACAACTGACACACTAGTCCCCACTAGTGTACTGAACAATACCAGTACAACTGACACACTAGTCCCCACTAGCATGCTGAACAATACCAGTACAACTGACACACTAGTCCCCACTAGCGTGCTGAACAATACCAGTACAACTGACACACTAGTCCCCACTAGCGTGCTGAACAATACCAGCACAACTGACACACTAGTCACCACTAGCATGCTGTACAATACCAGTACAACTGACACACTAGTCACCACTAGCGTGCTGAACAATACCAGTACAACTGACACACTAGTCCCCACTAGCGTGCTGTACAATACCAGTACAACTGACACACTAGTCCCCACTAGCGTGCTGAACAATACCAGTACAACTGACACACTAGTCACCACTAGCATGCTGTACAATACCAGTACAACTGACACACTAGTCCCCACTAGCATGCTGAACAATACCAGCACAACTGACACACTAGTCACCACTAGCGTGCTGAACAATATCAGCACAACAGGCACACTAGTCCCCACTACCGTGCTGTACAATACCAGTATAACTGCTGACCAAACTACACACTAGAAAGTGAAAGGACGACGACGTTTCGGTCCGTCCTGGACCATTCTCAAGTCGATTGTGATAAGGGAAGGAGGCGAGGGCGATAAATAGGCTAGAGAGAGAGGTGAGGAGAAGGAAATCTTCTACGCCAGGTAAGGTGTTATAAAGTGGATAGTAATAGGAATAAGAAAGTGATCGTAAGAGAAAAAAAGGAAGGTAAAAGAAAGAAAGATATACTGGAACTTGAACTTGAAAGATATGCTCGCGCCTATACTGGAACTTCGGGTATAATTTGTTATATTTCACAAAGGGTTCCAAAAGGATGGAGACTTGGATGACGAATATTTAAGTCATAATACGAGGTTTTATAAAACAGGAAATAATACTTCGGAGTGCAAGTCAATTAATTTTGATGTTAAACTCACGAGAATATTAAGAGTGGAAATCAAGCTTATCTTTTATTTACCGGATCAGCTGATCGCAGCTGTATAAATTATTTCCAGTAAATGGCCACGTACACTGTTTAATGAAAGTAAATCTCTTATTAATCAATAATCCTTAATAAAGAAAAGTAAATGAGACTGGATTCAATTAAATCCATTAATATGTAGAAATTATTCCCTCTAGTCGGGTGGTTGACGCAACACCACGGCCATGATTTCTAGAAGGGATGGAACGTTCTACGCCTCAAATTCATAATTTGAATATCTATATACTACTGGTTAGTAATGTTAGTAAATTTTAATGTCTAGTACAAGAATTATCTCTTATTGTACTTGGGGTTAGTAATTAAGGGTTAGAAATATCGTACATAACTCTGGTAAGAGAAACTATGGGTCGCAGTTCATGATTCAGTACTGACGTACCTATTACTCTTCCAGAAGTTATATTCATTATGTTAGTAAGTTAGTGCATTAGTATGTACATGACGGATGCCCCCGTGTCTGTGAAACAGATGTGAAATTATGGTTGTCCTGTAAATACTAATTTAAGGTTTTCTTGGCAGACCTTAGGCGCCAGATTAATTTGGAGAACCAGCAGGCATAGGCTGGTTCAGGTTTTAAACTTTGGTCCTGGTAAATTTGCAGGCATGGAAGTTTCTTTATGACTTCACCTTCCCGCTAGATTCCTTGGGTGCTAGAATTTTCTAACCAAATTTTATTTGTTTTACATAGGGAAACTGGGTGTGGTCAATTATTACTGTGGAGAATAGTTCTGGGTCTACTATAGGGTCAGAGGCTGGATCGCTGTGACTTGCACCGGTTTAGGCTGCTGACCATTGATTATCCACTGAGATCGATAAAAACATCTCGGCTAATATTAATTAGTTTTATGTTTAGTTTTAATTCAGTTTTTATTAGTATGCTGAAGCCTGCTGGTATCGCGTCTCAGTCTCAAACTTCCACAATGTCGTACACGTGGTTGAGAGCTTGGCCTGAATATCGACGCGTTATTAGTTGACCGAGCACTGCAGATCACGTAGAAGAATAATTATTCGCTCTGCGTTGAGTACCAGTGTAATTCTTGCTGGTAATCCCAACGTCACGTGTCTCAGACTCTGACGCCATGACTTTTGTTGCTCAATTCTGCAACGCGAGTTTACCATCGACACACACAATGGCGTCTCTCCTTCAACCCGCGTCCCCACATTCACCACAGAAATTATTTTTCACGAATAATACTATTTCGCGCGATTGTGGTTGAAATACTTTAATAAAGACTGGGTTGTGATTCTAGGGATTTAAATATTATTGCTTTCTCGTCTTATGGTGGTAAACGAGAAACGGAGAAGATTTTAGTTTTCTCCATGGCATTCATGCGTGACAGAAAAACTATTACTTGATAACAATTGTAACTAAAAACTCTCGATTTAGAATTATTTGGGAGTTATGTTATACGTAAATAATTATCACACGGAATACTGATGATTTTAGAGAATCACATTCAATTCTCTAACACACTGGCAATAAATGTGTTTAACTGGATATAATCTGACGCAATACTGGTGCTTGGTTTCGTAAGAATTCCAGTATCCATATGCAGATATAATGGTTAGTTTATGTGAACATTACTGTTAGTAAGTTTTAGTAACTACTATAGTTAGTATATTTTAATACTGATTTATTATAATACAATAGTATTGTATTAGTGTTGGAAATTTCCAACATAACTCCGGGGGGAGATTTCTCGGGTCGCAGTGCAATGTTGAGTACTGACATACCTATCCCGAAGTTAGTATTAATGTAAATAGGTTAGTACACACGTAACGGATGTCCCGTAATTGTCAAGGACATACAAGAAACTTAGGTCTTGCAAAGAAATTCATGTTGAATGGAACATATTGGGAATCATCTAAAGTTAATGACTAATAAAGCCTACAATAAACTCTGGGACTGGTGTCGCTATGACATGGAATGATTATGTTACTAAGTCTTAAAGTCTTGTAAACTCTCAGATACTCTAGACGAAATAATGTTATTATTAATAGCCTATACAACAAATTAAGAATTAAATCATACAATTTAAAGTAATTGAGAATCCACTGTGATGAGAATGTTCTGGGTCATTGTGACTTGTAACGATTTGTTACTTGACATCACAGCACAGTATCATCATGATTACTCAAATTGGATGGGAAATTATTTGCTCTTGGTCAGAGCTATAATAGGCTCATAGTTTCCGTTTGTATTGTTGAGCAACTGCTCTGGTGGAAACATGCATTAAATATTGAAATATTAAATGATTAAGTTATCTGCAATCAGGAACTCCCTAAAGCTTACAATAAACTCAACAACTAGGGTCGCAGTGACATGTAATGGTGTATTACGTAGTAGCTGAATTGTAGGCAAACTCAGAAAAAGCTCCTAAGAACTGATAACATTATTGTATAAGTTGTATTCTACATTATTATACAGTAAAGTATTATTGGGTCATTTAAGATCAAGGAGACTATGACACTACAGTAAGGTCGCTGTGACTTGTAACTATTGAGTTACTAGACAATAACATCACGCAGCATCACGATCACCCCAAAATCAAATGAGGAAATTTAATTTAATGTGTACTGCCGTGCAGTAGTCATTCTGACTGATGGTATAACTAATTTGCTAACTAGCTAAAATAGTGGAAAATTAGAGAACTGAAAAGGTTGTTCATTAAAATCAAGGAAGATTCTGAGTCGACAGTGAGATTAGTAGCCTAGTCATTCTGACTTATGAGCTAATTTAATTGCAGCTCATAGGCTTGACACTGTAAACTCATTAATACATCCTCAACTTTTAAATGAAAATTGAGCTTATTAAATCAGTCTCTATAAGTATAGTCAACTGTAATTAATGGTGAGTACAGACTAGGCTAGTACTCAGTTGACACTAACTAAAGTCCCTAAACCTACCTAAATAAATGGTTTAAATTTCTAACCTACCTAAGTAAGGGACTAAGCTAATTGTGAGCAAAAATGTAGTCAAATTAACATTGGGAGCTGTATTGAGCTCGTGAACAGGTTGAGCTATATTGAGCTCATTAACAGTTAACAGAGTGAGCTCGTTAACAGTTAACAGGGCAAGCTATATTGAGCTCGTGAACATGGTGAGCTATATTGAGCTCGTGAACATGGTGAGCTATATTGAGCTCGTTAACAGAGTTAACAGGGTGAGCTATATTGAGCTCGTTAACATGGGGAGCTATATTGAGCTCATTAAGCATGTTAACAGGATGAGTTATATTGAACTCGTTAACAGAGTTAACAGGGTGAGCTATATTGAGATCGTTAACATGGAGAGCTATATTGAGCTCATTAAGCATGTTAACAGGGTGAGTTATATTGAACTCGTTAACAGAGTTAACAGGGTGAGCTATATTGAGCTCGTTAACATGGGGAGCTATATTGAGCTCATTAAGCATGTTAACAGGGTGAGTTATATTGAACTCGAATTAACGAGGTGGAGCATTGTATCGTTCAATTATCATGGCGAGCAGTGCTCGTATTAGCATGGGGAACATTAAAGCGCTTAATTGTTATGTTAACTCAGGGTGAGTTATACTGAACTCGAATTAACGAGGTGGAGCATTATAGCGTTCAATTATCATGGCGAGCAATATTGAGCTCGTATTTGCATGGGAAACAATAAGCACTCAATTATTACGTTAATTCAAAGGTGAGCTATATTGAGCTCATTAAGCATGTTAATTAACAATGCTGATGTTTAATGATAATGCATTAAACAAAGGGAAACCTAAGATTGCTGGAAATTAAATTACTGCTACGATTAATCCTATTCAAGATAATTTGTAACATTTTCCCAACCTAAACGTTTCACGGGTTATTAGTTCTCTGTAGACTCACTTACGTATTGGTAAGTTTGCAAGTTTGTTCGGGCTGCGCTCCTACAATAATTAAGCAGAAACGAAAGAAAATAACTCAAACAAAAATTGATGCAAGTATTTTCACTAACTCTTAGTGCAGAAAACATTGTATTAATAAGGTTTTCTTGGCAAACCTTAAGCGCAAGTAATTTGGACCTTGTTCCCAGTGAATTTATAATTATAGAAGTTGCTTGATGACTTCATAGTATTGATAAATTCAGGAAATGCTAGATGCATTGATGGCTAGATTCTCTAGCCTAATATTATTAATTACCTAGGGAGTGCTCGATTCTCTAGCCTAATATTATCAATTACCTAGGGAGACTGAGTGTGGTCAATTATTACTTGTCGAGAATAATTCTAGGTCTGCAGTGGATTCTATGGCTTGGTCGCTGTGACTTGTACTTGTTTAGGTACGGACCACTGATTTTCCACTGAGAGCTATGAAACATCTCGGCGAATACTAATTGTACTACATTCAATCTGGGTTTATTACTCAGCTGTGTTTCTCATTTTAGCTTGCTGCTGGAGAATTGATTTACTGCTGACTAATTTATTATTGTTGGCAGGCTTAGGCCTGTTCACATTCAGAACTTTACCCGTAAGTAAGTAGCCACCTGCAGATTGGAGCATATTCATGCCCAATCGTCTAACATGTCCAGTTATGAACTGGTAAAAGTAGTCTGCTCCTACTAGTACATCTACATTGTTAAGGAGGTCAGACGTTAACTTGTTGTCAGCCAAATTAATTTCACGTTCCTGCAGGAAGTGGGCTGTGTATCCCAGACCCTTAATATCTAGGTCAAAAGGTATTTGATCTACAACAATGGCTTGGACAGCCTTGACATGACTACCTAGTCGTACAAGCGGTTGAACTACTGAGTATTCATGGGTTCCTCGATTTATCATGAACCCTGACAAGTTCAATTTTACCTGTCTGATTGGTTGTAAATTGAGTGCCTCTGCCGCTTTCTGAGTTATGAAAGTTCTCTGGGAACCTTGATCAAATAATCCACGAGTCTTGGCTCCTTTGTTCTTTACTTGAAGTTGGGCAGTAGGCAAAGCAGCATCCACTTGAGATGCTTGTGAAATTACGCTGTACACATCTCGCACCTTGCAGCACTGTACTGGTGTAGATTCTCTACCTCCTATTCTAGGATTGACATAATTTGTCCTAACTAATTTGCACAGTGCAGCATGATGTTTGCCCCTTCTACACCTATTGCAGGTGTTCAGTGGGGCGTCACAGCTATTAACATTATGTGTTTGAGACACCTAGTACATTTGTGTAACTGTTTGAGTCGTCTGACTCATGTGCCTCTATTAGGGTAATTGGTACATTTGTACAGAGAATGTTTTTGATTGCAAAACAAGCACATTCCCCATCCTACAGCTCGTTTAGGGGTTACAGGTTTAGGTAAAACAGTAACTGCAGGTTGAGATGGTTTTGCTGCTTGCATTTGCTTGTTGTTTATTCTCTTGTGAGTACTTGGTGTACTCTGGGAAGTGCTCTTTGGACTATTAGGTCTCTTAGGAGCACCTGTGGAGTTATTGGATTTGCTTTTTGGACTATTAGGTCTCTTAGGAGCACCTGTGGGGCTCTTGGGCCTTACTGATGAATCAGTGTTTGACTTATTGTTATTACATTGATTATTAGTACCCTTATTACCTGGTGACAGTGTCACTTTAGGAGTTCCAGGTAAGGAAACTGATGTGGGCACAGTTTCGGTGCATTCAGAAGAGGCATTAAGTGCCTGGTTTGCTGAATGATTGCTTATAATGCGCAAACCTGTAAATATATCCTGCATTGACAGGGTATTACCATTCTGGTATACATATAATTTATTGAATGTGTCACCAGACAATTTTCTTTGGATGATAATTTTAGTCATCCACTCAGCAGTTGGGTGATCCACCTCTTTACTGAAGGAATTTAACAGTGACTCAAGCTGAAAACTAAAGGCTTGTAAAGAGTCAACTGATTGTTCTGGTGGAGATAACTCTAATAATTGGTGTACAAGGTTTATAACAGTCTTCTCATTGTTAGCACTTACTCTAGAAGGCTGGTGTGAGTAATTGTGACCATTACTTGTGTTGCTTAAGGCTTCTTGCTTAGCCTCAGCTTTAATTACAGCTTCGGCTGCTGCTGCAGCATTAGCTTTATCATTTTCTGGTTCAGATTCACTGATTATTGCAGCTTCACTAAGAGTTTCATCTGCAGCTTCACTTGTTTCTCTGGGTTCTTGTGAGGAGCTAGCTAATTCAGTAGCCTCATGCATTGAATTTATAGAATCCAGGGAACATTGAGAAGAGCTGTCTGAAAATTGATCAGACTCTGTAAACAAATTACTACGTGAAGTTGTATTAGATGAGATGTTAGAAAATGAAGATTGAACTTCAGTTGTTGATCCTGTGTAGTGATCAGTATTAATTAGAGGATTCTCCTCATCTTGAGGTAGCTCATGTATTTCATCTGAGCTGGGTGCTTGCTCGGGTGTAGATCTACTAAAAAAATGTTCTATCCACTCAGGAACATCTTGTGTCGCAAGCACTTTTTTATATTGGTCTAACTTATCTTGAATGATATATTCATAGTCGTCAAGATCAGATTCTATCAGACGTAATTCGTCTGGGTCAGTATTACTGACATGGAGTATGTTCCTATAAGACTCGATTATAACCTTTATATGGTCATATTTTAGGTTAGCCACCCTTGTGGAACTTACTAGCCTGAAGACGTCAACTGAGTTAGTTCCTATACAGTTGTCGCATTTGACAAGTAGTCTTGACAGGTGAACTTGAAGACCTCTCAAGAGTCTTGCAGACTTTTCTGGAGTAGCCATTCTGGTTGTAAATTTGAGCATTATAGGGCTTATATAGCTACTTGGACAGCTATGATACTTGCTCCTTTATGTAGAGCAGGTATAATTATTGACAGTCTGATATTTTCTTGAGGCTGATTGTAATTTACCTCATTTAGAGGTTAGCTACCTACCTAATAATAAGCAACTAAGCTGTGAGTGGTACCTTGGTCTCACTACAGGTGTTCCTTAGCTTAGCTCTTCAAAATTAGCCTTGGATGGGTAGTGAACTTACAGTAACACTCTAAGATGTACATAGAAATATGCAATAAAATATAATTACACAATAAATGGTTAATCCCACCCATTCCGGTCAGCACTAGAATGAATAATATATGTACCACTAACTAGCTCAAGCCTAGTTGTGAGAATTTCTACCTAAGAAACTACAAATTTATTTAGTCTGTGTTTGTGCCAAATTCAGCATAATCACAGTCTAAATTCGTACCTAATAAAGGTTGGCAAAGATTATATTGTGGTGCAGTAATGTGAATATATAGTGCTGTATTTTTTTTGGGGGGGGGAAATTATAATTTTATATAATATATATACTGGTAGAAATTATGTGTATAAGAAATTAAATGAACACAAGAGAATTAATTGTGTTTGGCAAGTATTTTACTGCCGTAAATAATATTTAACTCCTGAATGTACTTCCAAATTGTGGAATAAAATGTTATCAGGGTTATTAATGATTAATTAGTATGAGATCAGCAATTTGTATTAGTATACTGGATCCTAAATGTTAATGAATCCACTGACTTGAGTGAATCAGTAATTATGGAATGAATTCAGGCTATAATGGACAGTCTGCTGACAGCCGTATATTGAAATATTTGTGTAGCCCAAATGGTTAACACATAATTGATGTTAGTGAGGAATTATTATAAACTTATGGTAGACATCTGATCCCATAAGGATTCCAATATTAGAAAGGTTGTCCGATGTGATTTTATCAGCCAAATTTATTTATTTATTTATTTGTTTAAATTACTAATCGAGCTGTCAATGTAATCAATCAGAGCTTTAATATAACATTGTGCTTTAATATACTTACTAAGCTCTCTCATCTCATTTTTCTCTTGCAATGTATCTTTATCATTTATCAATTCTGATAGAAATTACCTACTTAAAATTATCTGCTAGATTAAGGACCTGCCCGAAACGTTGCGCGTACTAGTGGCTTTACAAGAATGTAAATACTGTACTATCCAATGTATTCTCACAAACCCAATGTACCTTCTTGTATATATACAAATAAACAAATAAATAAATAAAAGAAGGTATGAGCTGTTGCTCCTGGTGACCTAAAAATTCTTACTTCAGTATGAGGTATAGGTCTAAGTGCTGTGGGTAACTGACTGTGTCCCACAAGTGTTACCTTATACATGAGGTATAAGTAGCAAATGAATTGGTGTGAATTAGGCTAACCTATGTGTTACGCTGCCGGTAGACACAGTTAATTAATGGGGTTAGTCTAGACTACTTCACACGGTGATTAGTTATTACTAATTAGTATGTATCCGGTTCGAAGGACCATAATGTGGGATATCTGGGCTTCACTCAATTTATTTAATTATTAAATTAATGAAATCAATTACGAGGAACCACCCACTTTTAAGAAAAGAGGAAAACTAATAAAAAGTGATCATTAGAAACACAAGGAAGAAACAGTGTCTATGGATAAATATTAGGAAGCATAATCACTTAAATAATTAATGGGCTGTATGGTTAATTAACTAAAGTTAGAGCCTCAAACACCTACATTGGGGGGGGGGGGGGTATTGCTAGAACTTCATATACGTCTAGGAACTAGTGTGGTTCGTGCACCAGTTCATTGTTTGATAAATAATATTGTGACCAAAATATTAAAGAATCAATAGGCAGTTACCAATAGAAATTATAAAGATTATTAGCATTAGAAAGCAATCATCTAAATAAACACATTTTATCTCCAGTGTACATGACGAATACTCAATTTGATAATATCCTGAACAAGTAGTAATAATTGGAGTAATTAAATGTGTACAAAAAGTCTTAGCTTTAAGACAATTTCTATGACATCATTCACGCCTCGTCCTCGTGATCTCAGGATCTCCACGTAGAAGCCCTTAGAGGTGAATAACACGAATGTAGGTAACAGCTCGTAGACTCCTCACATACGTAGACTCCTCACATACGAGCTGTAATTTAAGGGATATTATGTAGCATTGAACTAGGCTACTTAATTCTCAATATTCATGAAATATAAAATAAAATTTAGTGCGGTACTAACGTTGGATTTTTTGTAGTCGTTCGATATAATGACAGGCTGCCCACAACATATACAATCTCTAATGATGCATCAAAAAAGAACTATATACTTATTGAAAGGTGCAAATTATGCTGAAGTCTGCTGGTATCGCGTCTCAGTCTCAAACTTCCACAATGTCGTACACGTGGTTGAGAGCTTGGCCTGAATATTGACGCGTTATTAGTTGACCGAGCACTGCAGATCACGTAGAAGAATAATTATTCGTTCTGCGTTGAGTACCAGTGTAATTCTTGCTGATAATTCCAACGTCACGTGTCTCAGACTCTGACGCCACGACTTTTGTTGCTCAATTCCGCAACGCGAGTTCACCATCCACACACACAATGGCGTCTCTCCTTCAACCCGCGTCTCCGCATTCACCACAGAAATTATTTATCACGAATAATACTATTTTGCACGATTGTGGTTGAAATACTTTAATAAAGACTGGGTTGTGATTCTAGGGATTTAAATATTATTGTTTTCTCGTCTTATGGTGGTAAACGAAAAATGGAGAAGATTTTAGTTTTCTCCATGGCATTCACGCGTGACAGAAAAACTATTACTTGATAACAATTGTAACTAAAAACTCTCAGTTTAGAATTATTTGGGAGTTATGTTATCCATAAATAATTATCACACGGAATACTGATGATTTTAGAGAATCACATTCAATTCTCTAACACACTGGAAATAAATGTGTTTAACAAGATATAATCTGATGCAATACTGGTGCTTGGTTTCGTAAGAATTCCAGTATCCATATGCAGATATAATGGTTAGTTTATGTAAACATTACTGTTAGTAAGTTTTAGTAACTACTGTAGTTAGTATATTTTAATACTGATTTATTATAATACAATAGTATTGTATTAGTGTTGGAAATTTCAAACAGGTCTCATTGCATATGTGCCCACATTGCCTTGGGTTCACTTTGGTGTGGGATTAGATTGTTTAGGTTTAGTTGGAGTACTTTTTGTACTCTGTGGTTCACTATTATTGGTTTATGAAAGTTTACTTGGTGCTTTTAATTTGTCATGTGTACGTAGTTGGTTAATTACTGAACGTAAACCCTCAGATATTTCACTTAAGGATAAAATACTTTTATTGTAGTGAGGACTCATTTGTCTCAATATGTCCCTATGTATTTTTTCCTGGACAATTATTTTCAACACCCAATCAGCCCCATTTGTATTGACTGTCAGGCTGAGGGCCTTGACCATGGATTCCACCTACAGCTTAAAGACTTGGAGTGAATCAGCTGTAGCCTCCAGTGAAGGTAAATGAAACATCTCATGAACTAAGTGTGATGATGTTCTGACTTTTGGATCAGCATAATTATCTTTGAGGAGTGTTACTGCAAGGCCATAGCTATCGGTAGTTAGCCTCAGGTGGGGTACTACTGATTTAGCTTCACCTGATAATTGAACTTGCAGATAAGAGAATTTACTACTCTTGGGTAAAGATGGTTTTGAGTCTACAAGGTCTACATATTTGTTCCAAAATTCGTCCCAATCTTCCTTATCTTTTCCTGAGAAAGCGGGTAAATTAATTGGAGGGAGTCGAGCTTCAACCTGTCTTGGATTAGATGAAACTGTAAATGTTGCCTTGTTCTGGGCAATTATTTTAATGAAAGGATCCAACCTGGCTTGAGTATCATCCTCAAATTGTATTAGGCCAACCATAATATCATCTAATTCTTCAGTGGTGAAGTTAGTGTTGACAAGTTCAGTCAGATATTTTTCTATCTGGTGCTTAACTTGCTCAAATTTACTTAATGCTACTTGAAAGTAGGTTTCCAGTTTCACATGATCAACTGGAGATTGTTGAGACAGATCATTGCACTTGTTAATCTGTCTTGTTAAGTGACCCTTAAATTCTGTCTGGGTCTGTTTTAATATAATTTCTTTAGTAGCCATGCTGCCTCTTTGATTGGTATTGACAGGGCATATAATATTGTTACTAATGTAACTGGGGTACTTGCTCATAAATTCTGAGCAAGCACTAATGGTAGTGGCCGAGGGTAGATTTTCAGTTACTAGGGCTTTCACTTTATATACAGTGAATGACCCAACCTCCTTGGAGGTTAGCACATAAAAATAATATATGTATAATCATACATAAATACTTTGAGGGGGGTAATCAGTGTCACTGGAAGTACCTCAAGTTAGCTCCTCAAAATCACCCTTGGTTGGTGTAGACACTAATTAACACTCAAAGGTGAAATGATTATAGGTAAATAATTATAAAATAGGTAAATAATTATAGATACACAATACAAATCGTGCTGGTATAAATCCCACCCAAAATAGGGTCTGCACGATTAATTAATGGTGCTAGGTTGTTCTATATATACTTCAACACTAGACTAGTTGATCAATAAGCATTAGTATATGTAAATATTGTCACGTGGAGGTGGGCCGGGGCTCAGCTAGCACTCAGCTGCTAGGGACTCAAAAGGCCGAATACTCAGCCCCTCCGACTCCCGTGATTCACCGGAGTCTCCTTGGTCACACAGGAGAGGACCAACAATGCCCATCTCCGCAGGTCTTTGCTTCCACCACAAAAAGGGGGTGCCACTGATTCACCCTGGAAGCCCTTCAGTCAAACACGGAGAAACTGCTGTTAACAGTTCCGGCCTAGACCCGTGGAGGAGTGAAGGAAGACTCAGGCTTACCTTATAACAATAACCTCCCTGAGTCTTGCCTGCCAGACAAAAAGGATGCGGGAACTCTTTTCCCGCCTGTTCTCTCTATCTTCTTCTTAACAAGGTCGCCAGCTGGGTTATTATATCTGCACCCCAGCAATGCAGTTCAGTGGGTGTATTATATATTGTTTGTAGCCAGAAGATTGCTACTCCCATAGATCTGCTACTAGACTGTTGGCCCAGGGTACTCTCCCAGGAAGGTCTGTGTGGCTTTACCTCTCTCTAGCCACCACGTTACTAGTTGCCACCATTCAGGCACTGATACTGATCGGATGGTTAAGGGTACACTTTTATATAAGTCCGTGCTGTCTTTACCACTCTCCAGGCAATAAGAACTTCTATAGAGAACGTAGTGTTCCCTAGGTGGTACTATGATAACCTTCGTGTATGCTCGTAGAGAAATATTATAAATGGAGGCACACTTAAACACAATGATAAAATGTGTAAATTTACTGACGCAAATTACATGAACACACATACAATCACAAGTAATACATGAATATGAAAATAAGGATAATAAGTCTGGAGATCGTCAGCCTCTTCTTCCACGACCTCCAATACTCCTTCAACTGGGCAGAAAGACAGGAGTCCCACACTCTCTCACAGGAGGGCCTCTTCACCACGTCAGCGCCTCTTCTTCACTGTCCTGCCATCCATACACACTGTCCCCTCTGACAGTCCTGGACACAAGCTGCTTTGCAGCCTATTCTGCTACTAAAGTATTAATGTCCTATTGCCACATACATAAGTAAATATTGTGGCCTAACTAGCCTACTCACACAAGGGGTAATGGGAGGGAAAATGATCTACCTTACATTCCTGGCTCATGACGCCTGTCCCTCGATGGTGTGAGGTTCCCACGCTTCCTGAGTCGATCCTTGACGATCCAGGAACGTTCCACAGGTCCTCAGGTGTCGTGGAGCCTTCGCGTCGTCGCCGTTCCAATCCCTGAGATTCAGCTACCCCAATCCTGGTTCATCGATGGGCACTGAGCTAATCACTATTTTCCCACACTCGCCCCTTCCACAAGGCGTTGCTCCTTGTCCTAGGAACGGTGTCGTCCTTCCAAAACCCTCAGTGGATGTGACCCGGTCACAGCTAGGCTTGTCCGCCACACCTTTCCAGGCCCTCAACGTCCAGCGTCGTCGCGAATATTTTCCAAGTTTGGCACTCTTTTGCTCAATAAACTTGGTTCCTTTTTGCTTTCCAAAAGCGCAAGGTCTCCAATAACTTATGGTGGGCTGCGATAGCCAGCTCTAATCCACTAAGAAATGCTTGTAGAGCCTCAAATCCTTGAGAGCTGACCGAGGTGCATCCTCTCGCTTCCAAGGTCAGGTCAACTCTGACGTTGGCGCCGCCCGGGGCACTCGGTGACGTCATGGCGGGCCCTGATTGGTCGCCCGCGACCTAAGTCGGCCAATCCGCGATCGGCTAGTGTCCCTTCCAAAACGTCATATATGCATTAGGGGATACTCTTTCATTTTATATCAGGGCGCCAATTTCCCCTTACTTACAACTTATAATGTAAGTAAGTAAGTAATTATCAAAAGAAGGCACCAAACCGGGAAGGCTATGTAGCACCATCAAATACGCAAAATAATCAGAGGGCGCTAAATATCACCAAGGATGCCAATACGAGAACAAAAACGCATATGGCGAACGATATCAAAAGTATCCGAGTCACCAAGAATTCTATCGAGGGACAGGTGACCGCGAGGGGCGGTCGGAAAGCAAGACACACGCTCGTCCTGGAAGTCAGGACATTCAAGAAGGACATGCACGACCGTAAGAGGGACAATGCAACTAGGACAATAAGGAGCAGGGCGGCGCTCCATCAAGTGACCATGGGTTAAGCGAGTATGGCCAATACGCAACCTCGCCAGAGCTGTTTCCCACCGCCGGTTACGGTGGAAGGAGGACGGCCACGAGGAAACACAACATTTAAGAGTACGTAGCTTGTTACCAGTAACAGACAACCAAGAAGCCTGCCAACGGGTAAGGACTGAGGAATGGATAACCGGGTAAAAGTCGGAATACGGAATGCCTTTGCGAAAGATGGGACAAGAGCGGACAGCTTCCTTGGCAGCAGCATCCGCACGCTCATTTAAAGACACACCAATATGGCTGGGAACCCAACAAAACTCAACCGACTTAAATTTACTGTGAACGAGAAACAGCCAATGCTGGATCTCGACAACTACTGGATGAACCGGATTAAAGGACCCGAGAGCCATGAGGGCACTACGAGAGTCAACAACAACCACAAAGGAAGACTGACAACGAGAAAGCAGGAGACGAAGAGCATAGAGAATAGCATAAAGTTCCGCTGTAAAGATGCTAGTCTCCGGAGGCAAGCGACACATATAAGTGCGATCAGGAAAAACAACAGAGTAGCCAACACCGTCCGCTGACTTAGACCCATCGGTGAAGACAGAAACGGAGCGGGAGTGAGAAGAAAAGTGCTCGAGGAAAAGGCGTTTTAGAACCGTAGGAGGGGTAAAAGCTTTAGTAATACGAGCCAAGGATGTACAAAACCGCGGAAGAGGGACGCTCCACGGGGGCAAAGAAGGAACAACACGAGGAGAAACATCAGAAATACGAACGGAAAGGGAATCCTGTAGGCGAGATAACCGGACAGAAAGAGGGAGGTGGTGAAGAGGAACAGGAACCGCAGGAGGGGTAAAAGTTAAAGCACGACAGAGGCGAGAGGAAGGATGTTGCAAGGACCGCGCAAGATAGCGAAGACAGTAGCGATCACGGCGGTCCTGGAGAGACAGGAAGCCAGTGTCAACATACAAGCTAAGGATGGGAGTCGAACGAAAGGCACCAGAACTGAGGCGCAACCCAGTATGGTGCAAAGCATCAAGACGGCGAAGAGTAGAAGGAGAAGCAGACGAGTAAGCAGGGCAACCATAATCGAGCTTAGACAGGACGAGAGAGGAATGTAAAGCAAGGAGAGTGCGCCTATCTGCCCCCCAAGAAGTATGGGACAAGACCCGAAGGAGGGTAAGGGCCTTAGAGCACTCAACACGGAGGTAAGAGATATGGGGAGACCAAGACAAACGAGTGTCAAGGAATAACCCCAAAAGCTTCGCGGAATCTTTGTATTCAAGGGGATGACCATAAAGTGACAAAGAGGGACGAAGAACAACCCGTTTCCGCGTAAAAGTCATGGCACAAGTCTTAGAAGTAGAGAACTTGAAGCCATGACCTGTGGCCCAAGACGACACGGCATCAATTGCAAGTTGAAGCCGGCGTTGAAGGAGAGGCGAATCATCACCCTGACAACAAAGGGTAAGATCATCGACATAGAGAGCGGAGAAGACACCAGAAGGAAGAGAGGAAAGAAGACCATTGAGGGCAACCAGAAAAAGAGTAGTGCTCAGAACACTACCCTGGGCACACCTTCGTATTGCTGAAAAGAGGGAGAGAGAGCGGTACCAAGGCGCACCCGAAAGGAACGACGAGAGAGGAAGCTGCGGAGAAAGAGAGGGAGATGACCACGAATGCCAAAAGAATGAAGTTGAGATAGGATATGATAACGCCAAGTGGTGTCGTAAGCCTTTTCTAGGTCAAAAAGGACGGCAACAACGGAGGTCTTCGCAGCAAAAGCAGTACGAATATAGACCTCCAAGTTCACCAGGACATCTGTCGTGCTGCGGCACTTGCGGAAACCAAATTGAGAAGGGGAGAGGAGGTGATGGTGTTCCAGGAACCACATCAGACGAACGTTAACCATACGTTCAAAGAGTTTGCAGACACAACTTGTGAGAGCAATAGGGCGAAAGTCCTTAGGGGAAGTACCCAGAGACCCCGGTTTGCGAACAGGGAGGACAACGGCATCGAGCCAGTCCTCAGGGACTGACGACGACTCCCAGATCCGATTATACAGACTCAGTAAATACTGAGACGTGCTCGGAGGGAGATGGCGAAGCATCTCATAATGAATACCATCGGAGCCCGCCGCCGTAGAACCGCAGAGGGCCAGCGCAGACCGAAGTTCAGAGAGAGAGAAGGGATCATTATAGGGAAGCTGAAGATGAGTGCAGAAATCTAAAGGACGAGACTCAAGGACAGGTTTACGAAGAAGGAAAGATTGGGGAAGATGAAGACCAGAGCTAACAGAAGAAAAGTGGGAACCCAGTTCGGAAGCGACCTGCAACGGGTCCGCCACAAGAGTATCATGGAGGTGAAGGACCGGTGAAACATCGGGAACGAACTTACCCGCTATCTTGCGGATACGCTTCCAGATCTGGGCCAGAGGGGTTTCGGACGTAATTGTTGAGACATAAGATGCCCAACATTCACGTTTAGCCGTACGGATGGCCCTACGGGCCACCGCACTCGCTTTCCGAAAGAAAAGAAAAGAATCGGTCGTCTGCCTACGGCGGTGCTTCTTCCAGGCTGCACGCTTACAGCGGACAGCCCGAGCACAGTCTGCATTCCACCAGGGAACGCACTTCCGTGGACCCCGAGAGGAAGAGCGAGGAATAGAGCGGAGGGCAGCGTCGAAGACAGTGTCATGAAAAAGGAGGAGAGCGCGAGAGAGGGGCAGAAGGGAGAGGTCAGAGAGAGTAGCACTGAGGGAAAATAGGGTCCAGTCCGCCTTAGCAAACTGCCACCTAGGGAAAGAGAAGGAAGGGCGAAAAGAGAAAAAGGAAACAAGGATGGGGAAATGATCACTTCCATGGAGGTCATCAAGAACCTGCCACGTGAAATCTAAGTAAAGAGAAGAAGAGCAGAGAGAAAGATCAAGACAAGAAAGGGTGCGAGTTCGAGAGTCCAAATGAGTGGGCTCACCAGAATTCAGAAGAGACAGGGAAGAAGAGAGGAGAAACGGCTCAAGGAGGCGACCCCGGGTATTCGTCAGAACGTCACCCCAAAGAGAATGACGACAATTGAAGTCACCCAGCAGGAGCACAGGCTCCGGCAAGGAGTCTAGGAGGTGTTTCAAATCAGGAAGAGAGAGCGGGACACTCGGGGGGAGATAAATGGAACAAACTGTGTACCATTTCCCCACAAAGATACGAGCAGCAGAACAATAGAGAGGCGAAGGAAAAAGTAAAGGAACAAAGGGAACATCAGCCCGAATCAAGAGAGCAGAAGAATTAGAAGCCCCAGCAATGGCTGGGGGGGGGGGAGAGAAAGGAGTAGCCACGAAAACGACCAGGACGAGCACCAAGCATTGGCTCCTGGAGACAGACACAAAGGGGCGAAAACCGCGAAACCAGAAGTTGGAGTTCGAGGAAATTGGCGTAATAACCTCGAACGTTCCATTGAAGAATGGACAACGACGAGAAGAGAAAGGACAAAAACAGAGAACAAGGAAGAAACAAAGGCGAAAGACCAACAGAGCACGTTAAAGAATATCAGGGTCGGGATCAGGGTCAGCAAAGTCAGGGTTAGGGGGCATGGGTAAACTGAGCAAAGACGGAGGGAAGGAAACGGGAGAACAGATCAGAGGTGGGCGGGCAGGGTCCGGAGGAGGAGGAGGAGGAGGAGGAGGAGGAGGAGGAGACAACGGAGAGGAGCAGTCAAGGACAGCAGCAGGAAGAGGGGGAGTAGAAAGAGAGGAGCGCACCCCAGCAAGAGCAGCAACCGAAAGGGAAGCAGGGGCCAAAGAAACCTCCATAGCAGGAACAGGGGGCGCAAGCACTGAAACGGGAGGGGAAGGAGCAACAGAGCCAGAAGGAGGAGCTGAGGAAGAAAGCAAAGCCTTCTTACCCGCCGGGGAAGAGGAAGGAGAGGAGCCAGGCTTACGCTTCTGACTTAAAGAGACCGGTGTCCCAGCAACTACGTACCGGGCAACGGATTCCAGTGTCTCAACAGGAGAAGCCGAACGAGAGCACACACGACGGCCGTTAGGAGAGCGATGGACATCCGCCCGCACCGACAGGCGGCGGGGAGAGCCGATAGATGGAGGAAGAGGATGGGAAGGAGGATCGGAGGGGGACGAGGAAGGAGACACAGAAGACACGACAGACCGGGTAGAAGGAAGGGGAACCCCAGACAGAGGACCAGGAGGAGGATCCTTCGGGAGAGAACCCAAAGGGACAGAGGGAGGGGGCAGTGGGCGCATCAGGGTCCAAGGCCTGGAAACGGTTGTGAGTCTGAGGAAGGCGGGAAGGACGAGGAGAGGAAGAGCGCAACACGCGAGCATAAGAGATATTAGCATAAGGCGGGAGCCGGCGAACCTGGCGCCTCGCCTCAGGAAAAGATAAACGCTCCCGGTGCTTCAAGTTGAGGACGGCTGCCTCAAGCTTGTAATGGACACACGCACGGGAGAAGGTAGGATGGGCCTCACCGCAGTTGAGGCAACGAGCCTGGGGAGAAGCGCACTCCGACTTAGAGTGACCTTCGCCACCACACAAAGGACAGAGAGAGACAGTCCCGGAGCAGCGGAGGGCACCATGCCCAAACCTCCAGCACTTGTTGCAGAGCCGAGGAGAAGGAATGTACTCCTGGACAGAGCACCTGGCACCAGCAAGAATGACAGAGGGTGGAAGGGTCCTACCATCAAAGGTAATCTTCACAACCCGGAGGGGTTGACGGCGACTACCACGAGGGGGACGAGTAAACGTGTCCACCTGGAGAATAGAATGGCCCTGGGCAGCGAGGATATGTCGAATATCGTCGTGGCAGTCGCGTAGGTCCCGAACACCGGTCGCAACATGGGGCGGGAGCAAAATAGTGCCAACACTGGCATTCAACTGAACGTTCTTCGAGACCCGAACGGGGGTCTCGCCAAGGCAGGATAAGGCAGCCAAGCGGGAAGCAGCATCCTGAGAAGGAGCAGCAACGACACGTGTACCGAGACGAGTGGGGTTGAAAGTAATGGAGGCATCCACGGAATCAATGAGATGTCGATGGAGGGAGAAATCGTCAGGAGGCGCAGAATCAAGAGGGAGGAGATCAAAATATTTGGCCCACGAAGCGGGACCAAACAAGGCTTGATAGGTAGCAGAACTGGAAGGAATCGAGCGAGGGCGGCCGTGACGAAGACGGCGGTGAGAACCCCCAGAGAGAGAGGGGTTAAAAGGCGCAGTAGTTACAACTAGAGAAGGAGCCACGCCAGGGGACGAGGTAGTCACCACTGGGGGCTTGGGGCTCGACCCAACCACAGAGGAGGGAGGGGAGCCAGAGGAAGGAGTCAGAGAGGCCAAAGGAGGAGCAAGGTCGGGGCCCAATGCAGCGGAGGCTACAGAGCCCGGTCTTCCAATACGGACCGACTCGGGGGCTTGGTCGCCCACCCCACGAGCCTGAGAAGGTAAACCAGAAGAAGCCGAAGCAGGGGTAATCATCTTGACGAAAGAAAGAATTCACTCACGAATGTGCCCCCACACCCACCATGGAGCCACAATTAGAGGCAGGACACCCAACAAGAAGCTATCGCCGATCTTGTCGGGGCCTCCTAGGGGTGCGTCGCGAGTATACGCCCCACAAACGCCACCTTAAGAAACCGACAGTCCGTCGAGATCGGGTTCAGTGACGAAGTGGGGATTGACAATAAAAGGTTCCCCTCGCTCTCGACGTCGGGTACTGCAGTTCTACGGGTGCATGAGTATGCCTCCTCAAGCACCCGGGCGTCAAAATAGAAGTAGTCCAAGGGAAGAACCAGAACGAGCAAAAGGTCGGTAGGAAACGGCAAGCAGATAGGAGAAGAGGGGGGAGAAAAACGAAACAGAAGGAAAAGGAAAAGATGCCCAGCAGAATTGGAGAGGACGGCAGCAGGAGCACAAGGCTAGAAAAGGACAGAGGACCGTCCCAAGGAGCATCACACTCCGGCAGCCGCCCACTAAGCCCCCACACGGCGACAACGAGCTGAGCGGGGAGGGGGAGTAAGTTCAGTAGAACTTCGGTTTCAACCCTTTATCCCTGTCGTAGCTCAGTCGATTAGGGCAGTGTCTGGGATGCTCCCGAACGAAGGTTCGAATCCTCGTCACGGCCCTTGTGGATTTGTTCATTTGATGCATCACGTTAGTGTGATCTCTGTGTGTGAAACTCAGGCAAATCATAACATAGAACGAAAAGGCAATGTAAAGGATCTGGATGTACTCATGTCGGAAGACCTTACCTTTAAAGAACACAATAAAGTTGCCGTCACAACTGCAAGAAAAATGACAGGTTGGATAACAAGAACCTTTCACACTAGAGATGCTGTACCGATGATGATACTTTTCAAAACGCTTGTGATCTCTAGAGTGGAGTACTGCTGCACAATGACAGCCCCTTTCAAAGCTGGAGAAATTGCTGACCTGGAGAGCGTGCAGAGATCCTTTACTGCCAGAATACACTCAGTAAAACATCTAAATTACTGGGACCGACTAAAGAGCCTAAATCTGTACTCCCTTGAGCGCAGGCGGGAGAGATACATAATAATTTACACGTGGAAAATAATTGAGGGGGCTGGTCCCAAAGCTGCACACAGAAATAACATCACATGAGACCAGAAGACATGGCATGATGTGCAGACTACCCCCGTTGAAAAGCAAAGGTGCAACAGGTACTCTGAGAGAGAACTTTATCAACATCAGAGGCCCGAGACTGTTCAACACGCTTCCACTACTCATAAGGGGCATAACTGGCAGACCCCTCACAGTGTTCAAGAGAGAACTGGATAAGCACCTCCAAAGGATACCTGATCAAACAGGCTGTGACTCATACGTCAGGCTGCGAGCAGCCGCGTCCAACAGCCTGGTTGATCAGTCCAGCAACCAGGAGGCCTGGTCGACGACCGGGCCGCGGGGACGCTAAGCCCCGGAAGCACCTCAAGGTAACCTCAAGGTTAAGGTAAGGTAAGGTGTTGTTTACAAGAGCGAAAATTTTGAGAGTATAGTTTATTTTTAATATTTTTTCATTTTTTTCATTTCGTTTTTTTTTTACTGTTTTTCTTATATTTCAGTGATGGGAACATCAGATCATTTGATGTTCCCAATTTTCTGATGGGAGAACACCAGATTATTTGAGAATGCATCGGATCAGGGTGTGGGGAATGGTGGGAAGGACAAGGGGACGGGAGTGGGGGATGGTGGGGTGGACGAGGGGACAGGGGAGGGGGTAATGGTGGGGAGGACGAGGGGATGGGATAGTTGGGGATGGTGGGGACGAGGAGACAGGTGAAGGGAGAATGGTGGGGAGGACATGGGGACAGGGGAGTGGGGGGATGGTGAGGAGGACGAGGGGATGGGGGAGGGGGGAATGGTAGGTAGGACGAGGGGATGTGGGAGTGGGAGGTGGTGGGGGAGGACGAGGGGATGGAAGAGTGGGGAATGGTAGGAGGGCGAGTGGATGCTGGACGGGGAAATGGTTAGGAGGAAGAGTGAATGGGGTAGTGAGGAATGGTTGGGAGAACAAGGGAACTGGGAAGGGGGAATGGTAGGGAGGACTGGGAGACAGGGGAACGTTGCTGTGGCTCAGCAACGCATGTCCTTCTTAGCCATAGCAATGCGTGGCCGGGTGCAGCTAGTTGTAAACAAAAACAATAATGCTGACCTCAGGGATTGCGGCACGTGTTGTACAGCAAGCAAGACAGAGTTCATCATGGAGTAGGTCCTGCTGAGGTCGGGATTATTGACTAAGGAAGCGTTGGTGACAGCGAGGAGCCTGGTTGCTGGACCCACCAAACGGCCCTTGAGGGACCACTGGGCGAAGGCGGCGAGGAAGGCGAGGTGGTCGCTCACCACCACCACCGTCACGCACCACGACACCTGCCGCAGCTGTTGACGTCAACATGGTAGACGTTATTTGGGAGTGACCTCCCCGCCTCAGTAGTGGTGTGAGAGTGACCTGCCCGCCTCAGTAGTGGTGTGAGAGTGACCTGCCCACCTCAGTAGTGGTGTGAGAGTGACCTGCCCACCTCAGTAGTGGTGTGAGAGTGACCTGCCCACCTCAGTAGTGGTGTGAGAGTGACCTGCCCACCTCAGTAGTGGTGTGAGAGTGAACTGCCCGCCTCCGCAGTGATGAGGGAGTAACCTGCTCGCCACAGTAGTGGTATGAGAGTGACCTGCCGCCTCAGTACTGGTGTGAGAGTGACCTGTCCGAAACAGTAGTGATGTGATAGTGACCTGCCCGCCTCAGTAGTCGTGTGAGAGTGACCAGCTCACCAGAGTAGTGATGTGAGAGTGTCTTGCCTGCAACAGTAGTGATGTAAGAATGACCTGCCCGCCTCAGTAGTTCTGTGAGAGTGACCTGCCTGCCTCAGTAATGATGTGAGTGACCTGCCCGCTCCGGTAGTGAAGTGGGGGTGACCTGCCTGCCTCAGCAGTGGTGCGAGAGTGACCTGCCCGCCTCAGTAGTGATGTGGGAGTGACCTGCTCGCCACGGTAGTGATTTGGGAGTGACTTGCCTGCCTCAGTAGTGATGTGAGAGTGACCTGCCTGCCTCAGTAGTGATGTGGGAGTGACCTGCCTGCCTCAGTAGTGATGTGAGAGTGACCTACCTGCCTCAGTAGTGATGTGAGAGTGACCTGCCCCCCTCAGTAGTAATGTGAGAGAGACCTGCCTGCCTCAGTAGTGATGTGGGAGTGACCTGCTCGCCACGGTAGTGATTTGGGAGTGACTTGCCTGCCTCAGTAGTGATGTGGGAGTGACCTGTCCGCCTCAGTAGTGATGTGGGAGTGACCTGCCCGCCTTAGTAGAGATGTGATAGTGACCTGCCCCCCTCAGTAGTAATGTGAGAGAGACCTGCCTGCCTCAGTAGTGATGTGAGAGTAGGCAGGCTGACTCAGTAGTGATGTGAGAGTGACCTGCCCGCATCAGTAGTGATGTGAGGGTGACCTGCCCGCCTCAGTAGTGATGTGAGGGTGACCTGCCCGCCTTAGTAGTGATGTGAGAGTGACCTATCCGAATCAGTAGTGATGTGAGAGTGACCTGTCCGACTCAGTAGTGAAGAGAGAGTGAACTACCCGCCTCAGTAGAAGTATGAGAGTGACCAGCTCGCCACAGTAGTGATGTGAGAGTGACTTGCCTGCATCAGTAGTGATGTGAGGGTGACCAGGCTGACTCAGTAGTGATGTGAGAGTGAACTGCCCACATCAGTAGTGATGTGAGAGTGATCTGCCCGCCTCAGTAGTTATGTAAGAGGGACTTGCCCGCCTCAGTAGTGATGTGAGAGTGACCTTCCTGCCTAAGTAATGGTGTGAGAGTGACCTGCCTTCCTCAGAAGTGATGTGAGAGTGACCTGCCCGCCTCAGTAATGGTGTGAGAGTGACCTGCCCGCCTCAGTAGTAGTGTGAGAGGGACCTGCGTGCCTCAGTATAGATGTGAGAGTGATCTATATCAATAGTAATGTGAGTGACCTACCCGACTCAGTATTGATGTGAGAGTGACCTACCCACGTCAACAGTGATGTGAGATTGACCTACCCACGTCAGCAGTGATGTGATATTGACCTACCCACGTCAACAGTAATGTGAGAGTAACCCACCCACGTCACTTGTAACGTTAGTGACATACCTACGTAAGCAGTAATGTCAGAGTGACCTACCCACATCAAGAGTAATGTTAGGGTGACTTGCCTGCCTCAGTAGTGATGTGGGAGTGACCTGCCCGTCTTAGTAGAGATGTGATAGTGACCTGCCCCCCCCCCCCCTCAGTAGTAATGTGAGAGAGACCTGCCTGCCTCAGTAGTGATGTGAGAGTGGCCAGGCTGACTCAGTAGTGATGTAAGACTGACCTGCCCGCATCAGTAGTGATGTGAGGGTGACCAGGCTGTCTCAGTAGTGATGTGAGAGTGAACTGCCCGCATCAGTAGTGATGTGAGAGTGACCTGCTCGCCTCAGTAGTGATGTGGGAGTGACCTGCCTGCCTCAGTAGTGATGTGGGAGTGGCCTGCCCGCCTTAGTAGTGATGTGAGAGTGACCTGCCCGCCTCAATAGAGATGCGAGAGTGACCTGCCTGCCTCAGTAGTGATGTGGGAGTGACCTGTCCGACTCAGTAGTGATGTGAGAGTGACCTGCCCGCCTCAGTAGTGATGTGAGATTGACCTGCCCGCCTCAGTAGTGATGTGAGAGTGACTTGCCCGCCTCAGTAGGGATGTGAGAGTGACTTGCCCGCCTCAGTAGTGGTGTGTGAGTGACCTGTACGACCCACTAGTGATGATAGAGTGACCTGCCCGCCTTAGTAGTGATGTGAGTGACCTATGCGAATCAGTAGTGATGGGAGAGTGACCTGCCTGCCTCAGTAGTGATGTGAGGGTGACCAGGCTGACTCAGTAGTGATGTGAGAGCGAACTGCCCGCCTCAGTAGTTATGTAAGAGGGACTTGCCCGCCTCAGTAGTGATGTGAGAGTGACCTTCCTGCCTAAGTAATGGTGTGAGAGTGACCTGCCTTCCTCAGAAGTGATGTGAGAGTGACCTGCCCGCCTCAGTAATGGTGTGAGAATGACCTGCCCGCATCAGTAGTGATGTGAGAGAGACCTGCCTGTCTCAGTAAGGGTGTGAGATTGACCTGCTCGCCTCAGTAGTCGTGTGAGAGGGACCTGCCTGCCTCAGTAGTGATGTGAGTGTGACCTGCCCGCATCAGTAGTGATGTGAGAGTGACCAGGCTGTCTCAGTAGTGATGTGAGAGTGACCTGCCCGCCTCAGTAGTGATGTGAGAGTGACCTGTACGACTCAGTAGTGATGAGAGAGTGACCTATCCGAATCAGTAGTGATGTGAGAGTGACCTGCCTTGCCTCAGTAGTGATGTGAGGGTGATCAGGCTGACTCTGTAGTGATGTGAGAGTGAACTGCCCGCATCAGTAGTGGTGTGAGAATGACCTGCCCGCCTCAGTAGTGGTGTGTGAGTGACCTACCTGCCTCAGTAGCGATGTGAGAGTGACAGTCCTGCCTCAGTAGTGGTGTGAGAGTGACCTGGCCGCCTCAGTAGTGATGTGAGAGTGAACTATCTGCCTCAGTAGTGGTGTGAGAGTGACCTGCCTGCCTCTGTAGCGATGGGAGAGTGACCTGCCCGCCTTAGTAGTGATTTGAGAGTGACCTGCCCCCCTCAGTAGTGATGTGAGAGTGATCTACCTACATCAGCAATAATGTGAGAGTGACGTACCCACGTCAGCAGTAATGTGAGAGTGACCTACCCACTTCAGCAGTAATGTGAGAGTGACCTACCCTTTTCAACAGTAATGCGAGAGTGACCTACCCATTTCTGCAGTAATGTGAGGGTGACCTACCCATGTCAGCAGTAATGTGAGAGTGACCTACCCACGTCAACAGTAATGTGAGAGTGACCTACCCACGTCAGCAGTAGTGTGAGAGTGACTTACCGAAGTCAGCAGTAATGTGTGAGTGACCTATCCACATCAACAGTAATGTGAGAGTGACCTATCCACATCAACAGTAATGTGAGAGTGACCTATCCACATCAACAGTAATGTGAGAGTGACCTATCCACATCAACAGTAATGTGAGAATGACCTATCCACATCAACAGTAATGTGAGAGTGACCTATCCACATCAACAGTAATGTGAGAGTGATCTACCCACATCAACAGTAATGTGAGAGTGACCTACCCACATCAACAGTAATGTGAGAGTGACCTACCCACATCAACAGTAATGTGAGAGTGACCTATCCACATCAACAGTAATGTGAGAGTGACCTATCCACATCAACAGTAATGTGAGAGTGACCTATCCACATCAACAGTAATGTGAGAGTGACCTATCCACATCAACAGAAATGTGAGTGGCCTTCCCACGTCAGCAGTAATGTGAGAATGACCTTCTCACAGCTGGAGAGTCAGCCTCACTGGAGGCTGACTCCATACATAGTTACAAATATAGATATGATTGACCCCAATAGGCTCAGCAATCTTTACACCAGTTGATTACCCGTTGAGAGGCGGGACCAAAGAGCCAGAGCTCAGCCCCCTCAAACACAACTAGGTGAGTACAAGAGCAGAAACGTGAGATTGACCTGCTCACATAAGCAGTAATATGGGAATGACATATCTGCATCAGCAGTAATGTGAGAGTGACCTATCCACATCAGCTGTAATATGACAGTGACCTACCTACTTCACCAGTAATGTGATAGTGACCTACCCCACGTCAGCAGTAATGTGAGTGACCTACCCACGTCATCAGTAATGTGAGTGACCTACCCACGTCATCAGTAATGTGAGTGACCTACCCATGTCAGCAGTAATTTGAGAGTGACCTAATCACAACAGCAGAAAGGGAGAGTTTCCTACCCACATCTGCAGTAATGGGTGGACTTTCTGCTGGCGCCATTGCTAGTTGGCTTCATACGGTTTTCTTCCCTTCGAAAACCTAAGATTCTGTTCGCCCATCAGCACAAATATCCGCTGTTTTGTGACGATGAAGACATCATTACCTTGTTTGGAATGAAACAATACCGATTTCTTTTACAATTGTTGGACAAACAACGTTGTTGATTAGCTGTTGTCCAGCCGGTTGGTATTCCTTTCAACCCAGTACGCACGCGACCCAAATGTCATACCAAACTCGTCGACCATGGCCCCCTTTTTTTGTGGCGAGGACTGTTACACTGACCAGGTCACATAGAGTCCTACCCTAAAGGGTGAGGCGATACCCTGCGGTCAACGCCCCAAAGGGGCACTTTAAAAGGTGTAGTGAGCAATACATGGAAAAGTATACCAAAAAAGAATACCAAACTGCTCATTAAGGTGGTAGGTATTCCTAATTCCACCTGGAGGAATCATTTTACGACCTCCGTTGGAGGGGAATGAATTTCTCCAGGCCTAGGAGTCTCAGGCATTAGGTAGGGCTCTGAATCGGTCCTCACTACGTGGAAGAGTCATGGGGAAGTCAAAGAGAAAGGTAATGGAGGCAGCTTTTAGAAGAGGAATAATAGTGGACCGAGGTGCAGCAGGCACCGACGAAAACTGCTATCGAGGCTTCACCACGTGTTTCTACCAGCAAGACATCACACCTAATGGACCTAGAGAGGACAGTATCAGTTACACACCAGCCAGTGTCAGACAATGCTTCTTTGTCCACAACCCAACCACAATACGACAGTATGAGACAGGAGAGGACAGCACCAGCCACACACCAGCCAGTGTCAGAGAATATACCTCTCTCCACAGCCCAGTCACAGGACAATATTTTGAGACAAAGGAGGACACTACCAGTCTCACACCGACATCGTCAGACTCTTCACATCTTCCAGAATTCAAGGTAATGCAGGAAGACCACTTTCCTACAACATATGGAGTAGTAACGGCAATGGAAAAGGAACAACCAAAGCTCAAACTTTCCATTACACTCAACCTGAAAAGAGAGATAATAATGACACCACGAGACCAAAAGACTGCAAATAATTTAGAAAAAGTAACAGTCCTGCAAACGAAACCTGTATGCTTGGAAAAGCTGGACCCTTCAGAAAGAGGCACACAAGTCATGCATTTGGGATATCCAATCGATTTTCCACTGGATCCAGTACTAGAACACAAACTAATCCTGAATGCGGAATGATGCCGCACAAAAGTTGACAAAGCAACAACACGTCAGGTTCTGGTGACCGTCATGGGACATTTGCCAAAAACATTTAGTCATAGAATTTCGAGAATATACCGACAGAGTCCATACGTCCCAGAACCTGTGCGCTGCTTCAGGTATCAGAAATACGGTCACCATCAATCACGCTGCACCTTACAGGAGAGATCTGGAGTGTGCAGCCTGAGGCATCCAACCAAAGACTATTGAAAAGGCAAATCAGACCACAACAGCCAAATGTCCAAATTGTGTAGGAAAACATTATACCTAGAGCACAACTTTCTCTGCACGAAAAAAAAGGTGCAGACAGCTCAGGCCAGGATAAACACACAAACCAGTACCACATACACCAACACCAACATCTGGAACACTCGTGCATAGCGACAACAGAGACCCACTCTCACAGAACAAACGTTCCCGAATCTATCAACTCCATATGAGAAAATACACCAAAATACTGCAGAAATAAAACAAAAGCAAAAAAGGAAAAAGCAATTATTTTCGGAATCAACACAACCAATAACAGTTTTACCAAGGTTTAGCTGGAAAACATCGTGAAGATCAGGGCAGAGACCATTTTAAATTGCACTCAAATGACACAGAACGCCTCACAACAACAGAATCAAGAAATCACTTGTGTAATAATGGACAAGATCGTGCAGCAGACCACAGTTACACAAGAAAAAGGCAGTGCGAGACAATACGAAGCACAAGAAGACAACCAACGCAACATGGACATAAAGACTACCAACAACAGTTAGGTAGTCAAGACACCAGACCTTCTACTTTCACAAAAGCAACTGCAAGAAGCAGTTACCACTCAAGATCAACAGAATCTTACAACACAAGAGATAGACATCAACAGCCAATGCAGTCTGATATGCAACAACACCAACAAAGAAGTATTGAATAACAGAGATGCACAGGTTCCAACAACACAAGAGGCGGGCATGAACAATCAATGCAGCGCGATATGCAGCAACATCAACAACGTAATACTGACTGTCAGAGATGCACAGATTCCGACAACACAAGAAACGGCCACGAGCAATTAATAGTTAATGCATCCCGATGTGCAACAGTACCAACAACAAAGTGATAGACAACAGGGATGCACAGATTCCAACAATGCAGGGGATGACCATGAGCAATTAGTGCAGTCTGATTTGTAGCGACACGACTTGCGTGTGAGGTTATTCCAATTATTATCCCAGGAAAATCAAAACGAAACAACTTTTATTTCTATAGTAATGAAGAACAAACCAAAGGGTCAACGTATTCAGAAAACATCTAAAGAGAAACCCCACACCAGAAGGAAGAACTCTGCTAAGAGCGGTGATATCTGAAGGAAGAACTCTGCTAAGAGCGGTGATATCTGAAGCAAGACTAGCTTCTAGAGAGGTAAAGGAGGCAAAATAGTTTGAGTGGTGTCAAACTCTAAATGAACATAGTAGTCTTGGTAAGATATAGGGCCAGATTAAAACCCATATCAGGTCGACCAGCCCGACCACTGGCATGTATTCAACTATTGCAGGAGACTAAGAATCTTGCTCTCCAATTTGCAGAAAGATCAGATTCATATCAGCGTTCTTCAATGATTAGAAGGCAGCAAGAACAATTAAAACATGAGAGGTTGACAACCATTTATGAGAGCATAGATACAAATAACGAATGTGACTGTCCCTTCACCAAACAAGAACTAATCAGTCAATAAAGGAGTAAAGACACTACACCAGATGCTGATAACATTACATACTCAATGATCGCACACGCAGGTCCTGCTGGAGAACAAGGGATATTAGACGTTATCAATGTATCTTGGCAGAAAGGCAAACTACCGACCTCTTTGAAGGAAGCAGACATCATTCCGATTCCTAAGCCGAAACAATCTGGCAATTATAAACACATTTTATTAGCATAATGCATTAGTAAAACTGCAGAACGTATGGTCATAAATAGGTACGGTGGATAACTGGAGACCTGCATAAACACATATTTAGCTTTACTAGAGGAGTAGGTACCGCCAACTACGCAGTTGGCGTAGCAGCATTACTAGGAACAGCTAAATCGGGTCTGGCCATAGTGATCTTCCTTGATCTAGAAAAAGAATTAGAACTTGCAAGCCCACAAGCAAATTTACATACCATAGTTAAAACAGGTGTGAGGGGAAATATTCTAACATGGATTCAAGATTATCTTAGTCACAGGTATGCCAGAGTAAAGTTGCAAGGACAAGTGTCGAACTACTACTTGCATGAGAATGGGAATTCATAAAGAGCAGTCCTCATTCCTAGTCACTTAATATCCTTAAGGAAAACCTCGTTACCATGACATTTGCAGAAGGGGTTAAATCACTAAGCTATGCTGATGATATACCATTAGTCATTACAGGTCCTTCACTTCTAACTAAAGCACAAATTGCGTTAGATAAAGTAAAATCTGAATGCAGCAATTTCTGGGCTAAAAATATCTGCACAAAAGTCTAAGGCAATGAGACTAGGTGGCAACACCCCAGGCAGGCATTTACGCATTAAAGTCATTAATCTTCAGTGAGTTACACAATATCAATATCTCAGAGTGTGGATAGATTATAAAATGACAATCAAGAAGAAAATTCAATATATGAAGGAGAAAGCAAAATTGCGACTGAATATAATGCGAGCAATCACAGGGCCCTGTCTAGGAGCAGGACACAAAGTGTTAAGAATGTTTTACATACAAACCGTTCGTTCCCTAGTTGACTATGCAGCCCCTGCCTTAATCACTCTTTCTCCTGACCAGTGCATAAATGTTGAGGGTATTCAAAATGATACAATGTGAGTCATAACAGGGGCTCCGAGATGGACTGAAATACTGAACCTAAGACTAGAAACCAAGCTAACGTCGATTGAAATAAGGGTACAGAGGACTGCAGCGTGCATGCTGACCAAGATATTGACAAGACCTAGAAACAGTTCAATTAAAAATATAATCACTGGAGCACTAACTTGCGACAGAGGAGCCTCCAAAAGCAACAGGTGGACTCATTTTGCAATAAACACCATCAATATTTTTGATATAACAAATACAGTCACTGAGAGGGGTGTCGACGAAATACATGCAGACTTCATTATGCAAACCCCTTGGGAATCTCCGCCAGCAGACTTTAAGATAATGGCTCTACAAGGAAAAAAGAACTTGACTAATCCTCATCTGCTTCGTAATATTCCACAGATGCATATAGAAGCAAACTTGGCATCTGACAGCTTCACATACTTCACAGATGGATCAGTAGACCAGCAGGGAAAAGAAACTATAGCCGTAGTTAAGGCAGGAAATTCTGTAGTTAGTTGGAAACTCTCAAATGGGTGTTCAACTTTACGAACAGAGTTGCTAGCCATTCAAAAGTCTTTCGAACATGCTCTTGCTGAACACCAACAACATGTTATCATACATACTGATTCGACAACTGCCAATGAAATCTTCCAACAAGAACACATTCTGGACAACATCCATCTCATCACAAATGTCATATCATTAATGCAAACACTCAAACATCAAGGCCGTCGAGTACTTATCAACTAGGTGCCAAGTCATGTGGGAATAATAGGAAATAACATTGCAGATGAAGCTTCAAAACTTGCTACTAAGAGAAGAAATGTGGACATTAACATACCACAGAGTCACAGATTAAGAAAGTAATTAGACATAGAGCCATGCAAAAGATGTACAGTTACCACATCACAGCAGTTACAACATCAGAATCTGCGGTTGGTACAAGAATTCAACCAACTATGAACCACTTATTTTAATGAAAAGGAGCAGTAGAACAACAGAAGTACACTTACATCGCATCAGGCTTGGATACCCATGAGCATAGGAAATAGGCTTACAGGTTCCAGAAGATAAGAGGAAATGTCAGCACTGTGGAAAAATGCCCGACAGACCACTGGAACATTATCTAACACAGTGCAGAGTTACTAACCCAATAAGATTTCAACTTAGATTCAACAGAGCAGAAGTTGTTAAACACGTGAGACATAATCTTACTGAAGGGACAGTACAAGTCATAAATATTCATACTCCATCCAAGTAAAACAAAAACAAGTACCACTTAGTGGGCCAGCCAAAGACTTAGAAATATCCCTGCAAAAAAAAAAGTGTAATGTGAGAGTGACCCACCCACGTCAACAGTAATGTGAAAGTGACCTACCCACGTCAACAGTAATGTGAGAGTGACTTACCCGCAGAGCCTGGTCGACCACGTGGGGGAGCTGTGTCAGTGTCACGTTAGCGTCCTGGCCGTCCGCTTTCACCTCCCATACTGACACACTCGAGGAACTCAATAAAAGATCTTGATGAAGGTTTAACTGCATTTTCTGTCGAGATAAATATACACTTCATTTGTTGAGATACGTTTGCTAACTATCATTTATACCCACACTCAGCCTAAGTAAAACAGAAACAAGCAACACTTAGTGGGCCAGCCAGAGGCTTAGGGCCCATATCCACTTGTGTAGTCTTTTGCAGGAGAGGAGATCCAGAGCCGGTCATCATTATACGGTAGAGTGACTTATGTAACGCCGGGAGATTTCCTGGCATATGATATTGTTGAATGTTACTAGTCTGTGTTTTTTATACAGGTATTGTATTTTCTTGGGTGGTGACAAGTGGAAATTTTATATATATATATATATATATATATATATATATATATATATATATATATATATATATATATATATATATATATATATATATATTAGTATATTTTGGTAGCAGTCTTTCCTGTAGACATATATTATTAAATATGACCGAAAAAGTAAGATTAATAATTCTAACACGAATTTTCTCAATCTTTCGTACATTACGCTTCACTGTTGGAGGTAAATCAAAAATCACTTCTCCAAAATTCATTTTTATTTCTAGTCTGACGCGACACGGGCGCGTTTCGTAAAACTTATTACATTTTCAAAGACTTCACAAATACACAACTGATTAGAACTTACGTATCTCTGCTATTATATCTACATTTGAGTGAGGTGGGAGGGATGATGTGGCATATAGTGATGTGGCATTAACACAAGACAGAACATGAGGGGATATTAATAGGGTATTAAAAGTATCAACACAAGACAGAACAGAAACAATGGGTATTGAATAGAAGTGTTTGTAGAAAGCCTATTGGTCCATATTTCTTGATGCTTCTATATTGGAGCGGAGTCTTGAGGTGGGTAGAATATAGTTGTGCAATAATTGGCTGTTGATTGCTGGTGTTGACTTCTTGATGTGTAGTGCCTCGCAAACGTCAAGCCGCCTGCTATCGCTGTATCTATCGATGATTTCTGTGTTGTTTACTAGGATTTCTCTGGCGATGGTTTGGTTATGGGAAGAGATTATATGTTCCTTAATGGAGCCCTGTTGCTTATGCATCGTTAAACGCCTAGAAAGAGATGTTGTTGTCTTGCCTATATACTGGGTTTTTTGGAGCTTACAGTCCCCAAGTGGGCATTTGAAGGCATAGACGACATTAGTCTCTTTTAAAGCGTTCTGTTTTGTGTCTGGAGAGTTTCTCATGAGTAGGCTGGCCGTTTTTCTGGTTTTATAGTAAATCGTCAGTTGTATCCTCTGATTTTTGTCTGTAGGGATAAGGTTTCTATTAACAATATCTTTCAGGACCCTTTCCTCCGTTTTATGAGCTGTGGAAAAGAAGTTCCTGTAAAATAGTCTAATAGGGGGTATAGGTGTTGTGTTAGTTGTCTCTTCAGAGGTTGCATGGCTTTTCACTTTCCTTCTTATGATGTCTTCGATGAAACCATTGGAGAAGCCGTTATTGACTAGGACCTGCCTTACCCTACAGAGTTCTTCGTCGACTTGCTTCCATTCTGAGCTGTGGCTGAGAGCACGGTCGACGTATGCGTTAACAACACTCCTCTTGTACCTGTCAGGGCAGTCGCTGTTGGCATTTAGGCACATTCCTATGTTTGTTTCCTTAGTGTAGACTGCAGTGTGGAAACCTCCGCCCTTTTCCATGACTGTTACATCTAGAAAAGGCAGCTTCCCATCCTTTTCCGTCTCGTAAGTGAAACGCAGCACGGAACTCTGCTCAAATGCCTCCTTCAGCTTCTGCAGATGTCTGACATCAGGTACCTGTGTAAAAATGTCGTCAACATACCTGCAGTATATGGCCGGTTTCAAGTTCATGTCGACTAAGACTTTTTGCTCGATGGTACCCATGTAGAAGTTTGCAAACAGGACACCTAGGGGAGAACCCATGGCGACCCCATCTACTTGCTTATACATGTGCCCATCCGGGCTCAAGAAGGGTGCCTCTTTAGTACAAGCTTGGAGTAGTTTCCTCAGAATACTTTCTGGCATGTCAAGAGGAGTACAGGCTGGATCACGATACACTCTGTCGGCTATCATTCCGATTGTCTCGTCCACAGGTACGTTGGTAAACAGCGATTCTACGTCCAACGAGGCTCTTATCCCTGTGGCCCGTGTGCCCCGCAGTAAGTCCACAAATTCCTTTGGAGACTTCAGGCTGAAGGCGCAAGGAACATAAGGAGTCAGCAGGCCGTTGAGTCGCTTTGCCAGTCTGTACGTGGGTGTGGGTATCTGGCTAATGATTGGCCGAAGTGGGTTTCCAGGCTTGTGCGTCTTGACATTTCCATACGCATATCCAGGTTTATATTCCCCAATGATCTTTGGCAGGTGGAGTCCGGATTTCTTGGCGTTTACAGTTTCGATCAGTTTGTTGACCTTTGCTTTTAATTCGGCTGTAGTGTCCTTCGTTACCCTTTGGAACTTAGTTTGGTCAGAGAGTATGATGTTCATTTTCGCCAGATATTCGTCTTTTTTAAGAATGACATATATTGGCGACTTGTCACCTCTCCTGACAACTATCTCCTTGTTCTCACGAAGGCTTTTAGCTGCCGCTTTAAGCTCGGGGGACAGTATGGTGCTTCTGTAGTTGCCTCGATTCTTTCCTCCTTCTGCAATAAGTTGTGCTTGTAAGGTATCTTTGGTAGTGACCTTCTTTTGTGTCTCGAGGTCGAATATGTCGTCCAACAGAATTTCCAACTCTACTTTCCGGGCCATTTCACTCGGTCTGGACATAACATGATGACATAATACCCTATTAATATCCCCTCCTGTTCTGTCTTGTGTTAATGCCACATCACCCTTCCCACCTCACTCAAATGTAGATATAAAATCAGAGATACGTTCTAATCAGTTGTGTATTTGTGAAGTCTTTGAAAATGTAATAAGTTTTACGAAACGCGCCCGTGTCGCGTCAGACTAGAAATAAAAATGAATTTTGGAGAAGTGATTTTTGATTTACCTCCAACAGTGAAGCGTAATGCACGAAAGATTGAGAAAATTCGTGTTAGAATTATTAATCTTACTTTTTCGGTCATATTTAATAATATATGTCTACAGGAAAGACTGCTACCAAAATATACTAATATATATATATTAGTATATTTAGTATATATATATATATATATATATATATATATATATATATATATATATATATATATATATATTTATCAACCCGTTCTTGCACTTGCCCTCAGTCAATATTGGCTTATTTAATAAGTGCATATGTGACATACTAATTGATTACGAATATTTTAGTTTACCTTGAAAAGCTTCATAGAAAACACCAACCTCACCTAACCTACTTAGTATGTTAAGATAAACATCTTATTGCTTCTTATTTACAATTATTACTTAACCTATCAACGGTATAGGTTAAGTAATAATTGTAATTAAGAAGCAATAAGATGATTATCTTAACATACTAAGGTTAGGTGAGGTCGGTGTTTTCTATGAAGCTTTTCAAGGAAAACTAAAATATTCACAATCAATTAGTATGTCACATATGCACTTATTAAATAAGCCAATATTGACAGTAAGCAAGTGCGAGAACGGGTTGGTGTGTAATCACTGTGGTTGGAGTAATTAACATTGCAACTGGGTTGCAAATTATTGGACTGTGTTCTAATTAAGTGTTATTAGATCACCGTGTGTGTGTGTGTGTTATTGCTGTCGTTCAGTAAATTGCTGTGTTCTAATGGTTTAAATTACTGAGTGTGTTATTACTGGTGTTCTGTAGTGTTTGTCAATTGCAAACGGGTTGTAATTGTTTTAGATCATCGAGTGTTGATTTATTGTGTCGTGCGTGAACTCGTCAGTGGGACGAGTACTTGGTGTTATTATTCTGTACATTTCGTTGTCATTGAAGTGCAGTTTTCAGTGAGGGGTTAATTAGTCAAGGCTAATTAATGTAACAGAATCAAGGGAACACCCATTGCTTAAGAGGAATTGTTCATAAGACAATTTGAGTTAACGTAAGATACGTTTGGGTTAACTATTTGCTAAGGAACAGCTGATTTGGTCGTTCGAGGGATTTAGTGCCAAGTATGGGGAAATCTGGTTCTGGTTATATGCTAATAAATGTATAACTCCAGGAATCCAAAATAATGATTAATTCAAAGAAAGGTCGAAGGACCAGAATGCGATGTTAATTGAGAGAACAGTGACTTATGAATCTCTACGATTAGTGTAAGAAATTCTACTATTCTATTATGCAATGAACCGTAAAATTCTATATATTCTAGAACCATCTTCTCATGACACATTTTGGGGGGTCTTCTATGAGGTTACTCTACGTGATGCATATATAATAAATGTATACATGATAATGATGATAATACACACACAGATTATATTGATTAGTAAATTGTAATGCAAAATACTACTGCATATTAATGATTAAATAATATGTATTCAGTATGCAATATATTGCATACTGAATACATATTATTTAATCATTAATGTACTGACTCTCACAACTGAGAGAGAACTATCTGCAATAAGAATTAGTTAAATCTCAGCAGTGACAGAGGAATGAAGTTGGAGTTCAACCTCTAGAACAGTCTGGATTCAGCCCTGGGATAGTGAGGAAAAATCCTAGCAGGCTTGCATACTGAATACATATTATTTAATCATTAATGTACTGACTCTCACAACTGAGAGAGAACTATCTGCAATAAGAATTAGTTAAATCTCAGCAGTGACAGAGGAATGAAGTTGGAGTTCAACCTCTAGAACAGTCTGGATTCAGCCCTGGGATAGTGAGGAAAAATCCTAGCAGGCTTGAATTGTTTTTATTCTATGAATATTCAAATTTTACTTTTTTTGTTACTTGAATATTATATTATATTATTATTTGTTTATTTTTTAGTAAAACTTCAATATTGAATTATTGTTCTTAGCTAGTTAGTGGACTGTATATTCTGATTCAGCCTACCAGATCTTATCACACGCAATGGGATGGACAAATGCTACTTGCACCACCAAACAAATGGTACAAGTAGTACTTGTTTACCTTACTGTTAATATATAAATTATAAATCATACTACATATGGTGGTCTAATCTACAGAAATTTTTCTCATTATAAACACTATCTACAGTATCAAAAATTAAAGGCCTTAGCTGATACTGTAGGTGTGGCCTGAATAGGCTGGCATTTTCCAAACATCTGCTAAGGGTGCGGCTACATGTACTAAGGGTTATCTTCTTGAGATGATTTCGGGGTTTATAGTGTCCCCGCGGCCCGGTCCTTGACAAGGCCTCCAGGGTGCATAAAATGGCTGCCTGGGCATGCTGGTAGCATGGTAACAAAGTTATGTTGGGGGGCCAGCTCAACTTGCAACTCCAGAATCAAATATTACCTGTTTGGGATGTTTAACATTAGTAAAGGCACATTAACATACAAAGTACATGTGTAACATGAATATTTGTGTATGTAATAAAGAGCTGAGTAAAATGCTACTCACTGTGTGTTTTTCTCATGCTAATAACCGGCTATTTATTCTATATTATACAGTGCACTACTAATAAAATAATATAAAGCAGTCGGATACTTAAGCACTCCTGAGTTGTACAATTGCTGTGGCTGATCACTTACGATAGAGTAAGATGTCTATCGTGCAAAACTCTTAGTGTAATTCTTCAGCACTCTTTTGTGTGTTTGTTATGATGTTGTTGTTGTTGATTTAGGGGCGACGACGATCGTGGGATCGGATGCGCCCCGGCGTACCCGTGATGGGTTAATCGCGACGCCAGGAAAGGTGAAACGCAAAGCTTAATCGCGAAACGAGTGACGCCAATCACTTGAAACTAATATGTCATACGGCAAATAAACGCACAGTCAGGCAGATGGTTGGGGAGTCTCAGGCGTCCCTCAGGGTGACAAGCACCGGTTCCACCCCACACAGAGAAAACCAGGTAGCAAAGCCAAAACTTGGCCCCCAACTAAAACGCAAATAGTCATCCAGTGTTCCCTTGCAGAGCAGAAGCCAGCCGCCCACCACAGCTGAGGGCACACCAGGAGCCCACCAAGACCCGCCAACTCCCGGCACCTCTCGGCCAAGCCGGCCCCCGAACACCGTCACCCCGCCAGGAGAACCAGCCAGAACACGCCAAAAAAATAAATCTATCAACAATCCCGTGACCAAAGGCGATAAGTGCGCCACGTGGACCGTTGAAGAGGGAAGCCAAACGGCAGTAGCAAAGCCAAAACGCGAAAACAGGACGTGGTCCGGCGGCTCCCAAGCGGAGGTTGTGTCCAGACATCCGCTCGTCGTCAAGGTTGAACCAGGAGTCGTGTGTTTGTTATGATTGTGTGGTGTACGTGCAAGACCGACGCCTCCCTAGGGGAAGACGTCCTAAAGTGTTTAGTGGTTCTATTTATGATTAGGAAATAGGGAGTTATACTATATTCCTGGTGTTGGTAATTATATTCAGTCCTAGTGAACACTATATTATTAGGTTTAAACACTAGAGTGTTGTTTAAAAGAAAAAAGAGAGTAATATATATACGTCTATTGTAATGATGTCACGGAGTCACCCATTCTCTTCTTTAATGGGGTAACTGTATTATGTGTGTCGGATTTCCAACAGATAGTGATCCTTGGAACACGTGAGCATAGTCACACGCCTCCTCAGTTGTGTTGCACCATGCTGCAATAATTAACTTCCACAATTTCCCCTCCAAACTAGTATTTACACACATATATGCAAGACCTAAATATTTGGAGGGCTGGGAATAGCACTTACATGGGGTTTATTTTCTGCCTGCAGCTTGACGAAAGAATACCTACATTAGTTACATATTTAAGAGCTCATCAAATACTACTGAGTGGTAAATGCCTGCCGAAACTGGTGTCCGTGATTCTGGCAAGCTGCGTCTTCAATCTGAAGCGCGATGATGTACGGATGCTTCCAAGATTGTGAGAATTAAAAGGACCGCTTCGGAACACTTTGCTGCCAGGGATCTAATATGGCGAGACACCTCCTTCCCTCTCAAGGGACGCACGTGCATGATAACTCCCAGTAGGGAGCTCAAGCATAAATTATATTTATTCATTAAATTCTATATAGAGAAAGAAATGTTTATGACGAATCTTTACGTCCTATATAAATGCATTATGTGATAATAGAGACTCATAGTGCTAGTCATTTAATGTAGACTGCACAAATGAAAAGAAAATCTTTGGAGGTGAAAATGATTTTAGATTATGATATTATTTACTTGAACAGCTACCTAGCTGGGTAAAGGAATTCCAGTAAACTGTTGTATACTAAATAAAGTAAACCTATTAATACATAATTTTCCTTAATAAAAAGTAAAATAAGGCTAGATTCTACTCGATATGATAATACGAAATGTTCCCAGTGGCTACCTGACTTGACACAACATTTCCATTCTGTTGATTCCATTCATTCGATTCTAAGGAAATTCCATGATGTCCACATCCTAATGCAATGAATTTGTGATACTAAACTGCAGATTAGTAGTGTTAATTAATTATGATGCTTAGTACAGGAAATACATCCCATTGTACTAAGGATTAGTAAATGAGTATTAAATTATTATGAAGCCTAATACAGGAAATACATCCTATTGTATTAGGGATGAGAATAATTGTTGGAAATTTCCGACATAACTCCGAGGCGGGAAATTACGGGTCGTAGTTCATTGTTAAGTACTAACGTACCTGTTCCCTTTCCCTGAAGTTATATTTATGGGGTTAATAGGTATGTACATAATGAATGTTCCGGATCTGTGTGACCAGTATAATCTGTTGTCACGGGTACATGTATGTAATGATTAATATATTATCCTATGTCTCTTTGAAATCAAGGAGTTACTGAATCTACAGTGAGATCTATGTCTAGGGTCGCAGTGACATGTAACTAGATAAGTTACTAGACATTAACTGATCACTGCAGACTCATAGATTACCTCAACATCAAATGGGAAGTTCTATATGTTTATGCTAAATTGAAGGTGTAGTTCTAGCTGAGCAAGTATTTTAGGCTATGCAATAATAATAACTAAGTTCCTAACCTAGCTAAATTCTATATAAAGTAGAGAACTGAGTAAATAGGTATCAGTATCTATAAATGTAGTCAGTGGTATGCTTTAGTGAGTACAGATTCAACTTGCACTCAGCTGACCCTAACTAATGTTCCCTAATTTACCTAAGTAGAGGGTAAATGCGAATTATATGCATTAGGCTACAGTGCCTAATGCATCCTCGTTAGGTATAACTAAACACATATATCAAGTAAGTACTTGCAACAAGTACTCCTAAGAACCAAAACAGCAAACATATGCAAGCAGCAAAACCTTCTCAACCTGTAGTTGCAGTTTCACCTAAACCGGTGCCTGTTAAAGGGGCTGTAGGTTGAGTGTAATGTGTGTTTTGTCATCAAGATCATTCCTCATATAAATGTATAAGTTATCCTTATGTAGACACCCGAGTTAGACGTACCAGGTTTCTCAAACCGCATTATGCAACCAGCTGTGAGACCCCATTGAGCACATGCAATAGGTATCGTGGAGGTCAGCAAATGCTGCACTGTGCAAACATAATAAATTCAAGTATTCAAACTCCATGGTGAGAGATAGAAAATTCACTCGAGTACAGTGCTGCAAGGTGCGAAAAAATAACAGCGTGGATGCTCATCTGGCCAGCCCTTCTAAACCTGTAGTCCATAAGTCACCCAAAGCTGTGACTCCTACATCTGCTACAGGAAGGAGATGCTGTCTCTTCTGTCAAGAGAATCATACCATTTATCAGTGTCAAACTTTTCCTGATCACGTTATTAGGATAAAGCTCCTCAAGAAATTGCACAAGTGCACCGAGTGCTTGATGCAACATGATCCTAATACCTGCACCACCCCATTACACATATGTAACAGGTGCCACCAGGATCAGCACCATTCTGCATTGTGTGGCGTTGATAGGCCCAAATCGCCTAAACTCCAGGTGGAACAGGACACATCCACCCACTGTACAGTGCTGTAAGGGACGACAAGAGGTTAAGGTGCTTAACACCAGGTCTCATGATAATGTCGTAATTACCTACTGCACAACTACAATTAAAAAACAAGAATTCCAGGATCACTACAAGAGGTCTATTCAACCAGGGATCACAGAGAACGTTCATCACTCAACAAGCAGCTAGCAAGTTGAATGTTAAACCCTGTGCAACGTGACATTGAACATAGCAGGATTCCTAAACAGATACTGGACCTCAAGAATTTGAAGTAGTACAACCACTAGTATGCCTAGGCGGTTATGTCCGACCTGTTCAGGCATAGTAGTTGACCACATCCCCTTTGACCTGAATGTCAAAGGTCTAAGGAATACAGCCAGATTTTTACAGAAAAATAGAATCAAACTGGCTGACACCAAGATAACGTCTGACCACCTCACCAATGTAGATTTATTATTATGGGCAGACCAATATTATCAGTTCATTACTGGAACTACAAGCCAGCAGGGATTGAACTTGTTGAATTCAGCAGGAGGCTACTTACTTACAGGTAGAGTCTTGAACCATGCCAGCTGACAACCAACATTAATTCTAGATTGAGTCTGGTACAATTAGTATCAGCCGAGTTAGTTTCTATGAATCTCAGTGGATAAATCAGTGACCAGTAGCCTAAACCGGTTCACGTCACAGTGACTAATGTCATTGACCCCCTGTAGACCCAGAACTATTCTCGACAGTAATAATTGACCACATTCAGTCCTCATAGTCTCTTATCGCATCACATACTTATCCATTAAGTTATGACCTTTAGAGTACCAATAACTGGCATACGAGATTTATGATAGTCCTTTCTTTATCCCTAGGGCCATCACTTTTCTGATTCAAAGTTACTGATTCAGCCTCAGCCTTTATTTCAGCTACTGATTCAGTTTCAGTTTCACCCTTAGGTACACTTGGGAGGCATAATGATTCAGTAGCCTCATGCAATGAGTTCTCAGAATCCATAGAACTCTTGGATAAATTCTCAGAAAACCGTTCAGTTTCTGTTGAAGTAGTGTTGAGTGAAGCTGGATTAAATGAAGTTTGAACCTCTATTGTTGATCCAGTGTAAGGATCAACTCCGCATCGAGGCTCAGCCTCATAATTTTTCAGATCATCCAGACGTTAATGTACAACCTCCTCAAAATTCTCCATCTCGGCATGGAACGTCTCAAGCTGATCAGGCTCAGCATTTTGTTGTATGAGGACTCTGAGATAATTATCTGCAACCTCATTTGTTCTCTGCAACCTTTGCTTGGCCACCTCTGAGGTTTTCTAATACTTTGGCTGCGGCACCTGAGAGAACTAACTGATCACACTTATCTAGCTGTCGAATTATGTTCTCTCTGTGACACAAGCATGTTCTGTGATACAATTCACTGTTGCAGGAAATTTTGGCTGATGCACAGTTTACTGAGTTAGGCTTGGATGTGAAATAACTGGGGTACTGATTCATATATACGTGGAACCAGTGCAGTTATGATAGTCTAATATCCTTAGTTAGGCTATGTTAATCATACCTCACATAGAAGTTAGCTTACCTACCTAATAGTAAATAGCTAATATTTGAGTAGTACTTTGGTGTCTCTACAGGAATTCCTAGGCTTAGCTCATCATTATCAGCGTTGGATGGATAGTGACACCACAATAACACTCAAAATGTACACAGTAATATATAATAAAACATGGAAAACACAATTCGTGTATGATATTCTTAAGTCCTACCCTGACGTGTTTGCATAATAATAAATATTGACTAGGTTGCTCTGCCTGGTACAACGCCTACTAGTAATCCTACCTAACTAGGTTGGCTAGTAAAAATGAATTAGGCTAGAATTGTACACATTTTAGTACAATTCAAGTCTAAAACCTACCTCTATGGATTGGCATAAAATAAAATATTGATGCTACTGGTGCAAATTCAGGATGGTACTCCTTTTTTGTTTTTTATATTTTTTTTATTTATATAGAGTACATACAAATGATTATATATGTGACAAGTATCCTACTACTATAAATGATTATATGTATGTGTGTGGCAGATATACAACTGCCATAGATCCTATAATTATATCCTAGCCCCTGACACTACTACTTAATCAAGGTATAACGTTATCAGGGATAATAAATCCTATATTCTACCACCTGACAATACTATTTATTTAAAACGTATAATGATATCAGGGATGATAAATCCTAGCACCTGATAATACTACTTAATTAAAGCACATAATGATATCATGGATGATAAATGATTATTGAACTGTAGACAATGTAACTTCTGGCTATATTCTACTAATTATACATGTTATAAAATATAATGTGAATTTACACTAGTTCTTAACTATAGTCTAGCTGTCTAGACTATCTCGGTTCGTAGGATTATAAAATATGTAGGGAAATTTGGTTCTAGTTAATATGCTAATAAAATGCATAACTTAAGGAATGTAAAATAATAATTCTAAGAAAGCTCGAAGGACCAGAATGTAATATTAAATGAGAGAACCAGTGAATTATGGATCTCTATGATTAAGTGTAAGAAATTTGATTATTCTATTATGCACTGAACCATAAAATTCTATACATTCTAGAACCATCTTCCTATGACACATTTTGGGGGGAGGGGGTCTTCTATGAGGTTAGTCTACGTGATGCATCTTTATAAATAAAAATGTAAATGTTCGTTTGTTCAAAATCGCTAATCTCCAAAAGTTCTTCACCGATTGCTTTAAAATTTTCATACAATGTTCCATTCGCATCAGAGAAGGTTTTTATATACTTATTATATTGATGTCACGTCTGTGACGGAAAAAAATGTTTATTTTGAATTTCATGTGAGAGAAATCTTCGAAACCTTTTTACCGATTGCTTTGAAATTTTGACACAACGTTGCATTTGAATAAGGTCATGTTTTTATATACTTACTATATACATGCCTCACCTGTGACGGGAAAAAACATGCTTTTTTTATAAACAGCCATCAAATTCTGATTAAACGTTTCATTTGAATAAGTGAGTGTTTATATATGCCTACTATATAGATGCCAGACCTGTGACAGGTATAACATAATTTAAAGAAAAAACAGCGACATCTGTTGAATGTAATAGCAACACACACACACGCTATACTAAATATGTTATGATTTCCACTTCAATGTTTCTGATTGTATTAATAAATTGAATTTTCATAGATTTTAATTTATTTTAATTTTGACTTAATTATTTTGTGTGACATTGTGTTGGAATTGAGGTGTGTTGTTTACCACACCATTCATTTCGTGAGTATAAGTATAGATGCCACACACCTGTGACTGTAAGACCATGCATTATTGAAAAACAGCACCATCTGTTGCATGTAAGAATAACTCACGCTATATTAAATGTTACAATTACATTTCAATGTTTCCAATTTCATTGATAAATAGAATTTTCATAGATTTCGAAATATTTTCATTTTGATTTAATGTTTTTGTGACATTGAGTTGGAATTGAGCATTGTTGTTTACCATACCGTTCATTTCGTGAGTAAATTTTTTATTTCTTCATTTTTTCATTTCGTTTTTTAATTGTTTTTCTTATATTTCAGTGATGGGAACATCAGATCATTTGATGTTCTAAATTTTCTGATGGGAACATCAGATCATTTGATGTTCTAAATTTTCTGATGGGAATATCAGATCATTTGGGAATGCATCGGATGAAGGAGTGGGGAATGGCGGGGAGGAGTAGGGGACGGAAGTGGAGGATGGTACTGAGGACGATGGGACAAGGGAGGGGGTAATGGTTGGGAGGACGAGGGGACGGGGGAGTTGGGGATGGTAGGGACGAGGGGACAGGGGAATGAAGAATGATGGGAAGGACAAGGAGACAGGAGAGTGGGGGATGGTGGAAAGGACGAGGGAACAGGGGAGAGGGGGAATGATAGGGAGGCCGGGGGGACGGGGGAGTGGGAGATGGAGGAGAGTACGAGGGGATGGTGGAGAGGGGAATAGTTAGATGGATGAGGGGACGGTGGAGTGGGGAGGATACAGGGATGGGGGAGGGAGGATAAGGGGACGGGAAAATGGGGTATCATTGGGAGGACGAATGGGCAGGAGAGTGAGGAATGGTTGGGAGGACGAGGGGACGGGGGAGGGGGAATAATGGGGAGGACTGGGAGACAAGAGGAAGGTTGCTGTGGCCGGGTACAGCTAGTATATAATAATTGTATACATGATAATGATGATAATATGCACACACACAGATTATATTGATTAGTAATTTGTAACGTAAAATACTACTGCATATTAACGATTAAATAATATGTATTCAATATGCAATATAGTATGTATTGACTCTCACAACTGAGAGAGAACTATCTACAATAAGAACTAATTAAATCTCGGCTGTGACAGAGGCACGTAGTTGGAGCCCAATCTCTACAACAGTTTGAAATCAGCCCTGAGATCCTTGGAACACGTGAGCATATGAATAGTCAAACGCCTTCTCAGTTGTGTTGCACCATGCTGCAATAATTAACTTCCATAATTTCCCCTCCAAACTAGTATGAACACACATGTATGCAAGACCTAAATATTTGGAGAGGTGGAAATAACACTTACATGGGTTTATTTTTCTGCCTGCAGCTTGACGACAGGGTACCTACATTAGATACATATTTAAGAGCTCATCAAATACTACTAAGTGGTAAATGCCTGCCGAAACTGGTGTCCGTGATTCTGGTAAGCTGCGTCCTCAATCTGAAGCCCGATGATGTACAAATGCGTGCAGGATTGTGAGAATTAAAAGGACCGCTTCGAAACACCTTGCTGCCAGGGGCTCTAATATGGCAAGAGACCTCCTTCCCTCTCGGGGGGATTCACATGTGTGATAACTTCCAGTAGGGGGCCCGAACATAAATTATATATAATCATTAAATTCTAAATAGGGAAGGAAGTGTTAATGACGAATATTTACGTCCTATATAAATGCATTATGTGATGATAGAGATTCTCGTAGTGCTAATCATTTAATGTAGACTGCGCAAATAAAACAAAGATCTTTAGAGGGGAAAAGGATTTTAGATCATGATATTATTTACTGAAACAGCTATCTAGCTGGGTAAAGCTATTTCCAGTAAACTGTTGTATACTAATTAAAGTAAACCTATTAATATTAATAAAAGGGAAAATAATGCTAGATTCTACTCGATATAATAATATGAAATGTTCCCGGTGGCTTTCCCCACATATTTTATGGTTCGTAGGACCATAAAATATGTGATGAAATCTGGTACTAGTTTCTATGCTACTAAAATATATAACATAAGGAATGCAAAATAATAATTAATTCTAAGAAAGCTCGAAGGACCAGAATGCGATATTAAATGAGAGAACCAGTGACTTATGGATCTTCATGATTAGGTGTAAGAAATTCTATTATTCTATTATGCAATAAACCGTAAAATTCTATACATTCTAGAACCATCTTCCCATGACACTTTTTATTTTTTGGGGGGGGGAGGGTCTTCTATGAGGGTAGTCTACGTGATGCATATAGAGTAATTGAATACATGATAATGATGATAATATGCACACACAGAGATTATATTGATTAGTAAATTGTAATGCAAAATACTACTGCATATTAACGATTAAATAATATGTAATCAACATGAAATATAGTATGTACTGACTCTCACAACTGAGAGAGAACTATCTACAATAAGAACTAACTAAATCTCAGCTGTGACAGAGGAACGTAGTTGGAGTCCAATCTCTACAAACAGTCTGGAATCAGCCCGGAGATAGTGATCCTTGGAACACGTGAGCATATGAACAGTCACACACCTCATCAGTTATGTTGCACCATGCTGCAATAATTAACTTCCATAATTTTCACTCGAAACTAGTATTTACACACACAAATGGAAGACCTAAATATTTGGAGGTGTGGAAATAGCACTTACATGGGTTTATTTTTCTGCCTGCAGCTTGACGACAGGGTACCTACATTAGTTACACATTTAAGAGCTCATCAAATACTACTAAGTGGTAAATGCCTGCCAAAACTGGTGTCCGTGATTCTGGTAAGGTGCGTCCTCAATCTGAAGCCCGATGATGTTTGGATGCTTGCAGGATTGTGAGAATTAAAAGGACCGCTTCGGAACACCTTGCTGCCAGGGGATCTAATATGGCGAGATACCTCCTTCCCTCATGGGGTACGTGCATGCGTGATAACTCCCAGTAGAGGGCCCAAGCATAAATTATATTTATTCATTAAATTCTAAATAGGAACGGAAGTGTTTATGACGAATATTTACGTCCTATATAAAAGCATTATGTGATAATAGAGATTCTCGTAGTGCATTTAATGTAGACTGCATGTCTACATAATGTGGACTAATGTAGACATTTAATGTAGACTGCACAAATAAAACGAAAATCTTTGGAGGTGAAAATGATTTTTGAATATATCATTTACCTGAACAACTATCAAGCTGGGTAAAAAGAAACCTAGTAAACTGATGAATACTAAATAAATTAACCTATTAATAAATAATTATCCTTAATAAAAGACAAAAATCGGCTAGATTCTACTTAATACGATAATATGAAAAGTTCCCAGTGGCTAGCTGACTGACAAAACATTTCCACGATTCTAAGGAAATTCTGTGATGTTTCACATCCTAATGCAATGAATTCTGTGATACTAGACTACGGATTAGTAGTGTTAGTTATTTATGACGCTTAGTACAGGAAATACATCCCATTGTACTAAGGATTAGTAAATGAGTATTAAATGCTTATGAAGCCTAATACAGGAAATACATCCTATTGTATTAGGGATGAGAATAATTGTTGAAAATTTCCATCACTAAGCGGCCACTTCGGGGGAAGTTAGACAGTGTTGCAGGAATTCTGGGAGAGCTGAAGGCTTGCATTTAAGTTCTGCCTGATGCAAATTATCTGTCAGTTGGACAGGTAATTAAATGTTCACGAAAGTCAAGGTAATTAACTCAGATCAGAGTTTGATTGACTCACACGAAGGCTACATTGTTGCATTAACGTAACGTCGGTTATTAAGTATCTGTGGGTGGACAGGTAATTTGATTGACTCTTGGGAGAGTAAAGTCATTGTTAAGTAACGTAGACCTGGTGATTAGTTATCGGTCCGTAGGATAGTAATCTAGTCGCCTGAGTTCATCGGGGTATGTAAAACCCCAGAGGGAATTCGTTTCGTTGATGTTATAACTGTTGAGTCAGTGTGAAAGGTAACTTATTTGTGTATAATTAATTATTGATCTTCGAGACAGTAATTAATTGATCAATGTTGTCAATGGTGATTGCCGTCCTCTTAGCACTTTGGACATAGAATTGTAGTAAACTATCGAGTGGATGATAGTAACCGATAATGTAACTCGTGCTAGGATTAATCGGCAATCCGTAGTCCGAGGATTAATTTGAGATTACTCACTGAACGCTCGACGGGTCAACTTTTTTTTATTGATATATAAAAAACCAAAGTACAAAAACAGGGAACAAAAAACAGAGCAACATATAAAAACTAACCATCCGGCTTTCACAGGAAATAAAGCAAACACTAGTGAACAGACATAATATACACACAAGATGTCACAGGAAAAACACACAGGACACAAACAAGGAATCTACAAACAGCATGGGACAGAGAATGCACACAATTCAACAAATAAGGGACATAAGAACAATAACAAAAATATACAAGAAAAAATACACAAAAAGTACAACACACGTACAGAAATCTAACCACCCCTAGAACAGACAGGGGACGAAATGAAAACACAATCACAGGCAGACCGAATCCGCACACAAGGAGCGGAACCGGACACAAATGAGGACAACAACAACAAATAAACAGTAAAACCAAAAATACACATAAGACCATAAATAACAGAAAACATATACAAAGAAGAAAGCAATGACAAGTACATAGATATAAGCACACACACACACCACCCCACACCATACGCCCACCACCCCAACACACAGGTCACGCGCAAATACAGGTAAGAAAAAACACCAAACACCCACAACCGCACACAACCACAGCACAAACACCCATACATAACAAGGCAAAGCATAAAACAAACCGCAAATACAACAAAACAGGCCACGCAGAAGCCAAAAACAAACACCCACACCACACACATGCACAGACATACACGTCCAAAAGTGCACACAGGCACTGGGGAAACAAAATAAGAACATAAGAACATAAGAACAAAGGCAACTGCAGAAGGCCTATTGGCCCATACGAGGCAGCTCCTATTTATAACCACCCAATCCCACTCATATACATGTCCAACCCGCGCTTGAAACAATCGAGGGACCTCACCCCCACAATGTTACGCGGCAATTGGTTCCACAAATCAACAACCCTGTTACTGAACCAGTATTTACCCAAGTCTTTGCTAAATCTTAACTTATCCAATTTATACCCATTGTTTCGTGTTCTGTCTTGTGTTGATACTTTTAATACCCTATTAATATCCCCTTTGTTATGTCCATTCACCCACTTGTAAACCTCTATCATGTCACCCCTAACTCTTCGCCTTTCTAGTGAATGCAACTTAAGCTTTGTTAATCTTTCTTCATATGAAAGATTTCTAATTTGGGGAATTAACTTAATCATCCTACGTTGGACACGTTCAAGTGAATTTATATCCATTCTCTATTATGGCGACTAAAACTGAACTGCATAATCTAAATGGGGCCTAACTAGAGCAAGATATAGCTTGAGAACCACACCAGGTGTCTTGTTACTAACGCTGCTATTAATAAATCCAAGTGTCCGATTTGCCTTATTACGAACATTTATGCATTGATCCTTTTGTTTTAAATTCTTACTAATCATAACTCCCAGATCCCTTTCGCAATCCGACTTCGCCATCTAGCTCGTATCTTGTAACTCTATCATCATTACCTAACCTCAGAACTTTACATTTATCAGCATTAAACTGCATCTGCCAATCCTTTGACCATTTCAAAACCCTATCTAGATCAACTTGAAGTGATAGTGAGTCCTCCGAATTTATTTCCCTACCGATTTTCGTATCATCGGCAAATTTCCAAATGTTGCTACTCAAACCTGAATCTAAATCATTTATATATATTATAAACAACAGAGGTCCCAGGACAGAGCCTTGAGGCACTCCACTTACAACATTTTCCCACTCTGACTCGACTCCATTTATACTAACTCTCTGTTTCCTTTGGTATAGCCATGCCCTAATCCAGCTTAATATAGCACCCCCAATACCATGAGACTATCTTTTTAATCAGTCTTTCATGTGGCACTGTATCAAAAGCTTTGCTAAAGTCAAGGTACACAACATCACAATCCTTACCACTATCAACTGCCTCAACTATGCTAGAATAAAAAGATAACAAATTTGTTAAACATGAACGGCCATTTACAAAACCATGCTGCGACTCAATTATTAATTTATGTTTTTCAAGATGAAGACGAATTTTATTTGCTATTATAGATTCGAGTAACTTTCCCACAATAGACGTTAGGCTAATTGGTCGATAGTTAGACGCAAGTGATCTATCTCCTTTCTTAAAAACTGGTATCACATTAGCAACTTTCCAAAACTCTGGCACTCTGCCTGACTATTGATAAGAACATAAGAACATAAGAACAAAGGTAACTGCAGAAGGCCTATTGGCCCATACGAGGCAGCTCCTATTCTATAACCACCCAATCCCACTCATATACTTGTCCAACCCGCGCTTGAAACAATCGAGGGACCCCACCTCCACCACGTTACGCGGCAATTGGTTCCACAAATCTACAACCCTGTTACTGAACCAGTATTTACCCAAGTCTTTCCTAAATCTAAACTTATCCAATTTATACCCATTGTTTCGTGTTCTGTCCTGTGTTGATACTTTTAATACCCTATTAATATCCCCCTTGTTATGTCCATTCACCCACTTGTAAACCTCTATCATGTCGCCCCTAACTCTTCGCCTTTCCAGTGAATGCAACTTAAGCTTTGTTAATCTTTCTTCATATGAAAGATTTCTAATTTGGGGAATTAACTTAGTCATCCTACGCTGGACACGTTCAAGTGAATTTATATCCATTCTATAATATGGCGACCAAAACTGAACTGCATAATCTAAATGGGGCCTAACTAGAGCAAGATATAGCTTGAGAACCACACCAGGTGTCTTGTTACTAACGCTGCGATTAATAAATCCAAGTGTCCGATTTGCCTTATTACGAACATTTATGCATTGATCCTTTTGTTTTAAATTCTTACTAATCATAACTCCCAGATCCCTTTCGCAATCCGACTTCGCCATCTAGCTCGTATCTTGTAACTCTATCATCATTACCTAACCTCAGAACTTTACATTTATCAGCATTAAACTGCATCTGCCAATCCTTTGACCATTTCAAAACCCTATCTAGATCAACTTGAAGTGATAGTGAGTCCTCCGAATTTATTTCCCTACCGATTTTCGTATCATCGGCAAATTTCCAAATGTTGCTACTCAAACCTGAATCTAAATCATTTATATATATTATAAACAACAGAGGTCCCAGGACAGAGCCTTGAGGCACTCCACTTACAACATTTTCCCACTCTGACTCGACTCCATTTATACTAACTCTCTGTTTCCTTTGGTATAGCCATGCCCTAATCCAGCTTAATATAGCACCCCCAATACCATGAGACTATCTTTTTAATCAGTCTTTCATGTGGCACTGTATCAAAAGCTTTGCTAAAGTCAAGGTACACAACATCACAATCCTTACCACTATCAACTGCCTCAACTATGCTAGAATAAAAAGATAACAAATTTGTTAAACATGAACGGCCATTTACAAAACCATGCTGCGACTCAATTATTAATTTATGTTTTTCAAGATGAAGACGAATTTTATTTGCTATTATAGATTCGAGTAACTTTCCCACAATAGACGTTAGGCTAATTGGTCGATAGTTAGACGCAAGTGATCTATCTCCTTTCTTAAAAACTGGTATCACATTAGCAACTTTCCAAAACTCTGGCACTCTGCCTGACTATTGATAAGAACATAAGAACATAAGAACAAAGGTAACTGCAGAAGGCCTATTGGCCCATACGAGGCAGCTCCTATTCTATAACCACCCAATCCCACTCATATACTTGTCCAACCCGCGCTTGAAACAATCGAGGGACCCCACCTCCACCACGTTACGCGGCAATTGGTTCCACAAATCTACAACCCTGTTACTGAACCAGTATTTACCCAAGTCTTTCCTAAATCTAAACTTATCCAATTTATACCCATTGTTTCGTGTTCTGTCCTGTGTTGATACTTTTAATACCCTATTAATATCCCCCTTGTTATGTCCATTCACCCACTTGTAAACCTCTATCATGTCGCCCCTAACTCTTCGCCTTTCCAGTGAATGCAACTTAAGCTTTGTTAATCTTTCTTCATATGAAAGATTTCTAATTTGGGGAATTAACTTAGTCATCCTACGCTGGACACGTTCAAGTGAATTTATATCCATTCTATAATATGGCGACCAAAACTGAACTGCATAATCTAAATGGGGCCTAACTAGAGCAAGATATAGCTTGAGAACCACACCAGGTGTCTTGTTACTAACGCTGCGATTAATAAATCCAAGTGTCCGATTTGCCTTATTACGAACATTTATGCATTGATCCTTTTGTTTTAAATTCTTACTAATCATAACTCCCAGATCCCTTTCGCAATCCGACTTCGCAATCACAACACCATCTAGCTCGTATCTTGTAACTCTATCATCATTACCTAACCTCAGAACTTTACATTTATCAGCATTAAACTGCATCTGCCAATCCTTTGACCATTTCAAAACCGTATCTAGATCAACTTGAAGTGATAGTGAGTCCTCCTCCGAATTAATTTCCCTACCGATTTTCGTATCATCGGCAAATTTGCAAATGTTGCTACTCAAATGTTGCTACTTCACCTGACCCAGTCGGTCAGGTGAAGTCACAGTGAGAGGTTGTGTTAACCGGAGCTCCTGAGTGTTGTTATATTATCATAGCAATATGGAAGTTGTAGTGAAGGACCTGGTGACTCTAGTGGGAGCCCTGAGGACAGAGTTGGACTCTCTGCGGGAGGAGGTGCGTCAGCTTAAAAAACAACGAGAAGTAACGAAGGAGGAGACCAGCAGTAAAGGGACCTCGTCTTGGAGAGTTGCGAAAGACAGGGGCCTTAAGAAGACTTTGATAAAGCCGCCTTCAAACGCCATAGCAACTTCAAATTCATTTGACGTTTTGGAGGACGAGTGCTGTGGAGAGACTGTGGATCGCGCAAAAGGGAAAGCAACGAAGAGAAAGGAAGCGCAGGCCCCTCAGAAAGTAAAGGAAGTACCTAAGCAAACATTAGTTGTGGGAGATTCCCAGATAAGGTATTTGGATAGAACGTTTTGTGCTAGAGATAGGGGGAACAGGTTAAGGGTTTGCTATCCCGGAGCTGGCATTGGTGATATTATAAACAACATGAATGATATTATGGCTGGTAATGGGAACAATCCCATTATTTGCATTAGCGTGGGAGGAAATGATGTTGGTCGAGTCAGGAGTGAGGAACTGATTCAGAGGTATAAAACAGCCATAGAGTTAGTTAGGAGCAAGGGAGGAATCCCGATCATATGTGGCATTCTTCCAAGAAAAGGAGTGGGAAATGAATGGATATCGAGGGCACTTGGTGTCAATTGCCGGCTGGAAAGATATTGCAAATCAAATGCAATATCTTTCATAGACAACTGGGAACACTTCTATGGAAGAAATGAAATGTATGCTCGTGATGGGGTGCATCTATCGAGAGCTGGGGTTGTTGCTGTTGCGAACTCGCTAGAAGAAGTGGTTAGAGGTGTTTGTTTGGGTTTAAACTGTTAGTAGATAGAGGTATGGGAATTGATTTGGAGGAAGGAGGTAATAAAAGTATGTGTTTGTGGGAGAAAGGAATTGGCAAAACGATCAGGGAAAGAGAAGGTCCGCAAAATAACAATTCACTTAGGGTATATTACACTAACAGTAGAAGTCTAAGAAATAAAATTAACGAATTAAATGCTCTTGTCTGCACAGAAAAAATAGATATTATTGCACTTACCGAAACGTGGATGAATGTAGAAAATAGAGAACTATTAGCTGAATATCAAATATATGGATTTAAACTATTTCACACAGATAGATATATTAGACGAGGAGGTGGAGTAGCCATATATGTTAGGGACAATTTGAAATGTAGTCTCAAAGAGGGAATCAAAACAGAGCCACACACAGAAACTATTTGGATTGAATTAAACGAAAAAGCTAATAATATTATAATAGGAGTAATATATAGGCCACCAAATTTAGACAGAATGGAAGCAAAGCATCTATGGGATGAAATATCTAGAGCATCTAGATCTAACAGTATTTATGTCATGGGTGACTTTAATTTTAGCGGAATAAACTGGTTGAACAAAACAGGGAATAGTGAAGCAGAAGATTTTCTAGAATTAATTGACGATTGCTTTCTTACGCAACACATTAAGGAACCAACACGGGAAAATAATATTTTAGATTTAGTGTTAACTAACAGGGAAACGCAAATTAATGACATCGAAATAGGGAGTGAGCTAGGGAGCAGTGATCACAAAGAAATCAGATATAGCATAGAATGGAATAGACCAGTAGGAGAAAATTCTGTTAAAGTGCCAGATTTTCGAAAAGCTGATTTTAATAGCCTAAGAAATTTTTTGGGTCAAATTGATTGGAAAGGCTTGGGTATGGGGTGTGGGCCGGTCTTGGAGCGAGACATGAACCCAGCGATAGGTGACTTAAATGGGGATTTCGATGTGGATTCAATATATAACTTATTTAAGAATATTCTAAACAAAGCACAGGAACGTAGTATACCATACAAATTGAATAGATCGTATACTAATGACCCAAAGTGGATAACAAAGAATTTGAAGAACCTTATAGGTAAAAAGAGAGCTTGGTACAAAAGGATTAAAAATGGGGAGGTCACTTTAGAACAGGAATTCGTACAACTGGTTAGAAATGTTAAAAAAGAGATAAGGAAAGCAAAAAGAAACTATGAAGTTCGCATAGCAGGGCAAGCAAAGACAAATCCTAAAGGGTTTTTTCAGTTATATCGTACTAAGACTAGGGAAAGGATAGGTCCATTAAAAACTGAGACAGGTCAAATAACAGATAGTGATGAAGAGATGAGTAGTATTTTTAATAAATATTTTGTATCTGTATTTACTAAAGAGGAACTTAACAATATGCCTTCAGCCGAACAAGTCTATGTGGGTGGGGACGAGGACAGGTTGACGAGTTTAGCAGTTACCAGGGAGGATGTTCTTAAACAAATAGTAAAACTCAAACCAAACAAATCCCCAGGGCCGGATGAAGTGTTTGCTAGGGTGCTTAAAGAATGCAAAGAGGAGCTTTGTGACCCACTGTCAACCATATTTAATAAATCAATAGAGTCAGGCAGAGTGCCAGAGTTTTGGAAAGTTGCTAATATGATACCAGTTTTTAAGAAAGGAGATAGATCACTTGCGTCTAACTATCGACCAATTAGCCTAACGTCTATTGTGGGAAAGTTACTCGAATCTATAATAGCAAATAAAATTCGTCTTCATCTTGAAAAACATAAATTAATAATTGAGTCGCAACATGGTTTTATAAATGGCCGTTCATGTTTAACAAATTTGTTATCTTTTTATTCTAGCATTGTTGAGGCAGTTGATAGTGGTAAGGATTGCGATGTTGTATACCTTGACTTTAGCAAAGCTTTTGATACAGTGCCACATGAAAGACTGATTAAAAAAATAGAGTCTCATGGTATTGGGGGTGCTATATTAAGCTGGATTAGGGCATGGCTATACCAAAGGAAACAGAGAGTTAGTATAAATGGAATCAAGTCAGAGTGGGAAAATGTTGTAAGTGGAGTGCCTCAAGGCTCTGTCCTGGGACCTCTGTTGTTTATAATATATATAAATGATTTAGATTCAGGTTTGAGTAGCAACATTTGCAAATTTGCCGATGATACGAAAATCGGTAGGGTAATTAATTCGGTGGAGGACTCACTATCACTTCAAGTTGATCTAGATAGGGTTTTGAAATGGTCAAAGGATTGGCAGATGCAGTTTAATGCTGATAAATGTAAAGTTCTGAGGTTAGGTAATGATGATAGAGTTACAAGATACGAGCTAGATGGTGTTGTGATTGCGAAGTCGGATTGCGAAAGGGATCTGGGAGTTATGATTAGTAAGAATTTAAAACAAAAGGATCAATGCATAAATGTTCGTAATAAGGCAAATCGGACACTTGGATTTATTAATCGCAGCGTTAGTAACAAGACACCTGGTGTGGTTCTCAAGCTATATCTTGCTCTAGTTAGGCCCCATTTAGATTATGCAGTTCAGTTTTGGTCGCCATATTATAGAATGGATATAAATTCACTTGAACGTGTCCAGCGTAGGATGACTAAGTTAATTCCCCAAATTAGAAATCTTTCATATGAAGAAAGATTAACAAAGCTTAAGTTGCATTCACTGGAAAGGCGAAGAGTTAGGGGTGACATGATAGAGGTTTACAAGTGGATGAATGGACATAACCGGGGGGATATTAATAGGGTATTAAAAGTATCAACACAGGACAGAACACGAAACAATGGATATAAATTGGATAAGTTTAGATTTAGGAAAGACTTGGGTAAATACTGGTTCAGTAACAGGGTTGTTGATTTGTGGAACCAATTGCCGCGTAACATTGTGGAGGTGGGGTCCCTCGATTGTTTCAAGCACGGGTTGGACAAGTATATGAGTGGGATTGGGTGGTTATAGAATAGGAGCTGCCTCGTATGGGCCAATAGGCCTTCTGCAGTTACCTTTGTTCTTATGTTCTTATGTTCAAACCTGAATCTAAATCATTTATATATATTATAAACAACAGAGGTCCCAGGACAGAGCCTTGAGGCACTCCACTTACAACATTTTCCCACTCTGACTTGATTCCATTTATACTAACTCTCTGTTTCCTTTGGTATAGCCATGCCCTAATCCAGCTTAATATAGCACCCCCAATACCATGAGACTCTATTTTTTTAATCAGTCTTTCATGTGGCACTGTATCAAAAGCTTTGCTAAAGTCAAGGTATACAACATCGCAATCCTTACCACTATCAACTGCCTCAACAATGCTAGAATAAAAAGATAACAAATTTGTTAAACATGAACGGCCATTTATAAAACCATGTTGCGACTCAGTTATTAATTTATGTTTTTCAAGATGAAGACGAATTTTATTTGCTATTATAGATTCGAGTAACTTTCCCACAATAGACGTTAGGCTAATTGGTCGATAGTTAGACGCAAGTGATCTATCTCCTTTCTTAAAAACTGGTATCACATTAGCAACTTTCCAAAACTCTGGCACTCTGCCTGACTATTGATTTATTAAATATGGTTGACAGTGGGTCACAAAGCTCCTCTTTGCATTCTTTAAGCACCCTAGCAAACACTTCATCCGGCCCTGGGGATTTGTTTGGTTTGAGTTTTACTATTTGTTTAAGAACATCCTCCCTGGTAACTGCTAAACTCGTCAACCTGTCCTCGTCCCCACCCACATAGACTTGTTCGGCTGAAGGCATATTGTTAAGTTCCTCTTTAGTAAATACAGATACAACATATTTATTAAAAATACTACTCATCTCTTCATCACTATCTGTTATTTGACCTGTCTCAGTTTTTAATGGACCTATCCTTTCCCTAGTCTTAGTACGATATAACTGAAAAAACCCTTTAGGATTTGTCTTTGCTTGCCCTGCTATGCGAACTTCATAGTTTCTTTTTGCTTTCCTTATCTCTTTTTTAACATTTCTAACCAGTTGTACGAATTCCTGTTCTAAAGTGACCTCCCCATTTTTAATCCTTTTGTACCAAGCTCTCTTTTTACCTATAAGGTTCTTCAAATTCTTTGTTATCCACTTTGGGTCATTAGTATACGATCTATTCAATTTGTATGGTATACTACGTTCCTGTGCTTTGTTTAGAATATTCTTAAATAAGTTATATATTGAATCCACATCGAAATCCCCATTTAAGTCACCTATCGCTGGGTTCATGTCTCGCTCCAAGACCGGCCCACACCCCATACCCAAGCCTTTCCAATCAATTTGAAAAGATAGAGTCTCATGGTATTGGGGGTGCTATATTAAGCTGGATTAGGGCATGGCTATACCAAAGGAAACAGAGAGTTAGTATAAATGGAATCAAGTCAGAGTGGGAAAATGTTGTAAGTGGAGTGCCTCAAGGCTCTGTCCTGGGACCTCTGTTGTTTATAATATATATAAATGATTTAGATTCAGGTTTGAGTAGCAACATTTGCAAATTTGCCGATGATACGAAAATCGGTAGGGAAATTAATTCGGAGGAGGACTCACTATCACTTCAAGTTGATCTAGATAGGGTTTTGAAATGGTCAAAGGATTGGCAGATGCAGTTTAATGCTGATAAATGTAAAGTTCTGAGGTTAGGTAATGATGATAGAGTTACAAGATACGAGCTAGATGGTGTTGTGATTGCGAAGTCGGATTGCGAAAGGGATCTGGGAGTTATGATTAGTAAGAATTTAAAACAAAAGGATCAATGCATAAATGTTCGTAATAAGGCAAATCGGACACTTGGATTTATTAATCGCAGCGTTAGTAACAAGACACCTGGTGTGGTTCTCAAGCTATATCTTGCTCTAGTTAGGCCCCATTTAGATTATGCAGTTCAGTTTTGGTCGCCATATTATAGAATGGATATAAATTCACTTGAACGTGTCCAGCGTAGGATGACTAAGTTAATTCCCCAAATTAGAAATCTTTCATATGAAGAAAGATTAACAAAGCTTAAGTTGCATTCACTGGAAAGGCGAAGAGTTAGGGGTGACATGATAGAGGTTTACAAGTGGATGAATGGACATAACCGGGGGGATATTAATAGGGTATTAAAAGTATCAACACAGGACAGAACACGAAACAATGGGTATAAATTGGATAAGTTTAGATTTAGGAAAGACTTGGGTAAATACTGGTTCAGTAACAGGGTTGTTGATTTGTGGAACCAATTGCCGCGTAACATTGTGGAGGTGGGGTCCCTCGATTGTTTCAAGCACGGGTTGGACAAGTATATGAGTGGGATTGGGTGGTTATAGAATAGGAGCTGCCTCGTATGGGCCAATAGGCCTTCTGCAGTTACCTTTGTTCTTATGTTCTTATGACCCAAAAAATTTCTTAGGCTATTAAAATCAGCTTTTCGAAAATCTGGCACTTTAACAGAATTTTCTCCTACTGGTCTATTCCATTCTATGCTAAATCTGATTTCTTTGTGATCACTGCTCCCTAGCTCACTCCCTATTTCGATGTCATTAATTTGCGTTTCCCTGTTAGTTAACACTAAATCTAAAATATTATTTTCCCGTGTTGGTTCCTTAATGTGTTGCGTAAGAAAGCAATCGTCAATTAATTCTAGAAAATCTTCTGCTTCACTATTCCCTGTTTTGTTCAACCAGTTTATTCCGCTAAAATTAAAGTCACCCATGACATAAATACTGTTAGATCTAGATGCTCTAGATATTTCATCCCATAGATGCTTTGCTTCCATTCTGTCTAAATTTGGTGGCCTATATATTACTCCTATTATAATATTATTAGCTTTTTCGTTTAATTCAATCCAAATAGTTTCTGTGTGTGGCTCTGTTTTGATTCCCTCTTTGAGACTACATTTCAAATTGTCCCTAACATATATGGCTACTCCACCTCCTCGTCTAATATATCTATCTGTGTGAAATAGTTTAAATCCATATATTTGATATTCAGCTAATAGTTCTCTATTTTCTACATTCATCCACGTTTCGGTAAGTGCAATAATATCTATTTTTTCTGTGCAGACAAGAGCATTTAATTCGTTAATTTTATTTCTTAGACTTCTACTGTTAGTGTAATATACCCTAAGTGAATTGTTATTTTGCGGACCTTCTCTTTCCCTGATCGTTTTGCCAATTCCTTTCTCCCACAAACACATACTTTTATTACCTCCTTCCTCCAAATCAATTCCCATACCTCTATCTACTAACAGTTTAAACCCAAACAAACACCTCTAACCACTTCTTCTAGCGAGTTCGCAACAGCAACAACCCCAGCTCTCGATAGATGCACCCCATCACGAGCATACATTTCATTTCTTCCATAGAAGTGTTCCCAGTTGTCTATGAAAGATATTGCATTTGATTTGCAATATCTTTCCAGCCGGCAATTGACACCAAGTGCCCTCGATATCCATTCATTTCCCACTCCCTTTCTTGGAAGAATGCCACATATGATCGGGATTCCTCCCTTGCTCCTAACTAACTCTATGGCTGTTTTATACCTCTGAATCAGTTCCTCACTCCTGACTCGACCAACATCATTTCCTCCCACGCTAATGCAAATAATGGGATTGTTCCCATTACCAGCCATAATATCATTCATGTTGTTTATAATATCACCAATGCCAGCTCCGGGATAGCAAACCCTTAACCTGTTCCCCCTATCTCTAGCACAAAACGTTCTATCCAAATACCTTATCTGGGAATCTCCCACAACTAATGTTTGCTTAGGTACTTCCTTTACTTTCTGAGGGGCCTGCGCTTCCTTTCTCTTCGTTGCTTTCCCTTTTGCGCAATCCACAGTCACTCCACAGCACTCGTCCTCCAAAACGTCAAATGAATTTGAAGTTGCTATGGCGTTTGAAGGCGGCTTTATCAAAGTCTTCTTAAGGCCCCTGTCTTTCGCAACTCTCCAAGACGAGGTCCCTTTACTGCTGGTCTCCTCCTTCGTTACTTCTCGTTGTTTTTTAAGCTGACGCACCTCCTCCCGCAGAGAGTCCAACTCTGTCCTCAGGGCTCCCACTAGAGTCACCAGGTCCTTCACTACAACTTCCATATTGCTATGATAATATAACAACACTCAGGAGCTCCGGTTAACACAACCTCTCACTGTGACTTCACCTGACCGACTGATTTATTAAATATGGTTGACAGTGGGTCACAAAGCTCCTCTTTGCATTCTTTAAGCACCCTGACAAACACTTCATCCGGCCCTGGGGATTTGTTTGGTTTTAGTTTTACTATTTGTTTAAGAACATCCTCCCTGGTAACTGCTAAACTCGTCAACCTGTCCTCGTCCCCACCCACATAGACTTGTTCGGCTGAAGGCATATTGTTAAGTTCCTCTTTAGTAAATACAGATACAAAATATTTATTAAAAATACTACTCATCTCTTCATCACTATCTGTTATTTGACCTGTCTCAGTTTTTAATGGACCTATCCTTTCCCTAGTCTTAGTACGATATAACTGAAAAAAACCTTTAGGATTTGTCTTTGCTTGCCCTGCTATGCGAACTTCATAGTTTCTTTTTGCTTTCCTTATCTCTTTTTTAACATTTCTAACCAGTTGTACGAATTCCTGTTCTAAAGTGACCTCCCCATTTTTAATCCTTTTGTACCAAGCTCTCTTTTTACCTATAAGGTTCTTCAAATTCTTTGTTATCCACTTTGGGTCATTAGTATTCGATCTATTCAATTTGTATGGTATACTACGTTCCTGTGCTTTGTTTAGAATATTCTTAAATAAGTTATATATTGAATCCACATCGAAATCCCCATTTACGTCACCTATCGCTGGGTTCATGTCTCGCTCCAAGACCTGCCCACACCCCATTCCCAAGACTTTCCAATCAATTTGACCCAAACAATTTCTTAGGCTATTAAAATCAGCTTTTCGAAAATCTGGCACTAACAGAATTTTCTCCTACAGGTCTATTCCATTCTATGCTAAATCTGATTTCTTTGTGATCACTGTTCCCTAGCTCACTCCCTATTTCGATGTCATTAATTTGTGTTTCCCTGTTAGTTAACACTAAATCTAAAATATTATTTTCCCGTGTTGGTTCCTTAATGTGTTGCGTAAGAAAGCAATCGTAAATTAATTCTAGAAAATCTGCTTCACTATTCCCTGTTTTGTTCAACCAGTTTAGTCCACTAAAATTAAAGTCACCCATGACGTAAATACTGTTAGATCTAGATGCCCTAGATATTTCATCCCATAGATGCTTTGCTTCCATTCTGTCTAAATTTGGTGGCCTATATATAACTCCTATTATAATATTATTTGCTTTTTCATTTAATTCTATCCAAATAGTTTGTGTGTGGGGCTCAGTTTTGATTCCCTCTATGAGACTACATTTCAAATTGTCCCTAACATATATGGCTACTCCACCTCCACGTCTAATATACCTATCTGTGTGAAATAGTTTAAATCCATTTATTTGATATTCGACTAATAGTTCTCTATTTTCTACATTCATCCACGTTTCAGTAAGTGCAATAATATCTATTTTTTCTGTGCAGACAAGAGCATTTAATTCGTTAATTTTATTCCTTAGACTTATACTGTTAGTGTAATATACCCTAAGTGAATTGTTATTTTGAGGCCCTTCTCTTTCCCTGATCATTTTGCCAATTCCTTTCTCCCACAAACACATACTTTTATTACCTCCTTCCTCCAAATCATTTCCCATACCTCTGTCTACTAACAGTTTAAACCCAAACAAACACCTCTAACCACTTCTTCCAACGAGTTCGCAACAGCAACAACCCCAGCCCTTGATAGATGCACCCCATTCCGAGCATACATTTCATTTCTTCCATAGAAGTTTTCCCAGTTGTCTATGAAAGATATTGCATTTGATTTGCAATATCTTTCCAGCCGGCAATTGACACCAATTGCCCTCGACATCCATTCATTTCCCACTCCCTTTCTTGGAAGAATGCCACATATGATCGGGATTCCTCCCTTGCTCCTAACTAATTCAATGGCTGTCCTGAATCTCTGTATTAGTTCCTCACTCCCAACTCGTCCAACATCATTACCTCCTGCACTAATACAAATAATGGGTTTGTTTCCATTTCTCATCATAATATCATTCATGTTTCCAACAATATCACCAATTCCAGCTCCCGGATAGCAAACCCTTAATCTGTTCCCCCTATCTCTGGCACAAAACGTTCTGTCTAAATACCTCACCTGGGAATCTCCCACAACCAAAATTCGCTTCGATTCTCCCTTTTCCTTTTGAGCAGTTTGAGGGACATGCGCTTCAATGCTCCTCGTTACTTTGTCTTTGCCTCCTAGATCAGCTTCATGCACATGCACATAACATGCACAACACAGTCAGAAACCAACCACACGAATCACTCATACTTCTCCGGGTACTCCTGAGCCGGAAATCGTAGGCAGTAAGCATCCCAAACAAGTTGGTCCGTTTCAGGAATCGCATGTCCAGGAGTCGCAGTAGGCCAAGGCATCAAATCCGGCACGCCAATGATGAAACACCGCACCCGCGGAACCCAGATGGTAGAAGGGCACCAGGGTACAGGACGCACTCGGTCATCCAATTCAACGCCTATATTTGCACCAGACTCGTCGACCTCCTCACCGGACGGGAGGATGATAGGGAAGGGTTTCTTCCGAGGAAGACGGTCACAGGACCGCACATCAGGCTGTACAGTGGGCCCCACATCCGGCCGTCCACTAGGGCGCGCACTACGGTCTACACCGAGTCCCGCGGAGGGTGGCACCGCAGGCGCCCCAGAGTCCCCACCAACCGGAATAGGAGTAGGAGCCCCCTGTTGCACATCCTTCGACAACACCACAACGAGGTCGCGGTCACCAGAGGCAACCGCCCACTGAGGAGAGCCACCAGCAGGAGGGCACAGTGTCCAACACAGAAGGCACCACAGGAGGCAACACAGCGTCGTCCACAGAAGCATCGGGGGAAGGGGAGATTCCAGCACACGTGAGGTATCCAGCGGGGACGACGGAACCGGCACAGGAGAAGAGGCACGTGGGAACGAGGAAACTACCAGAGGTGACGAGGCAGGGGGGGGGAGTCTAACACACCACCACCCCGACAGCCCCGGGAAGCACATGTCCGTCTGCAGGAGAAGCAGGCACCACCCCAACAGCACCATCTAATGCCTCCACGGAAGCAACTGACTGCGGATGCACCTCCGCAACCAACGAACGTCGAAGATCCAAAGCAGGTGCCCCCAGGTCCTAAGAGCTCATTGGTGGGGCAGACATACCAGGGCCAGACTGATCAGGGCCAGCCGGAACGCCTGCCAGAACCGCCGCAGGAACCACACCTGGCACCAGGACAGAGCGAGGATCCGCCGGGGAACCCCCACTCACAGACAATCAGGGAAAGTGATCCTCCAGGAAAACTGAAGGGGCCTCAGCACGAGGAGCGTCGCAACTGGCCGTAACATGGCCCTCAGTGCCACACCGGAAACAGGTTCGTGTCTGACCTTGATAAAATATCCGCAGAGAGAGCCCACAAAACGAAACCATGAAAGGAATGGGGCGTGTGACCCCGCATGACGAGTGTCCAGACGGACCCCTTTCAGCCGGCCAGCACTCAAAGTGGTGAACCAGTGCTTCACCACCACACCATACTGCGTAAACACCGACATAAGTTCTGCCTCGGGGAAGGCCACCGGCACACCGTGAACACTCACAAATGTCAAGGGCCCCCAGGGATCCGAGATCTCCACAGTCACAGCCGAAGCAGGAACAGAAAGCGAGCGTGCATCCCAGCGTGCCACAAACTCCTGGTAAAGCAGCGACGTGGCAAACGACACCGCCACACGGGCAGGCGAGATCTTTTCCAGCCCCAATAGCTCAGAGACGTTGACATGGAGCACGTTCAGGAGAGCAATCTCCACAATGGGCCAGTCCACTGCACCAGAAAAATCCAGCCGCACAGTATCTTCTCGCTGAACACGGGTATCACCAGCTACAGCCATACCGCCAGCCGGATCCCCCGGCTAGCGGGCGCTCCACACCTCAAACTGCACCCGCCCCCTTGCAACACCAGGCAGCAACTAGCAGGTCAGGCGAGCACGTCCGAACCTCCTAGCGGCCAACGAGGCCATCCTCGATGGGTCAAGTGGTTGTATAATTCCGAGTTACGAGTGGCAGTTGTAGTTTTACTTGTCTGTGGGGGACAAGATTAAGTTAACGTAAGTGTTACTATTATTATTAACGTAATCAATTAGTCATTGATTGTTGAACGTCCGAGAGACGAAGTGTTAACGTAAGCATTTAATTAAGGAAGTTTGCTGGAGTTGCCAGTAACCCCATTAGTCATTGTAGACTATTGGTTGATTGCATTTGCAAGAGATCTACAGGGACGACTGCCAGATCGTAAAGAAACGTATAGGAGGTTACAGGAGACCTGTTTCCTAACCTACCTTGTTGTTGTTACATTGTGATTATAGAATAGTATGTTTTGCTTGATTGCATCCTCTGTGAACACTCAGTATGTTCAGATTAGTTCATTTATGCAGCACAACGCGATTGCAGGAAAGATCCTGTAGTTATACTCGTGGCTGGTGTCAAGTTGTCGTTAAGGTGTCACAGGAAGGATTTTGAGTAACGTGTGATATTTTTCGTTGTTGTAGTAGTTAGTACTCTGTTGAATAAACTGTGTTGTAATTAATTTGAACACTGTCTTTTCGTACACCCCCTCCCCCACACTATTACTGAATCATATATGTTCTGCCATGTTGTCTTAAATTATTATCGTTATTCATTTGAGATTGCTTCTTGAGCTTCGAGCTGAATTCATAGCACCAGACAACAAATAATACGTTGTGAGAATCCATGACCTACTCGTTAGATTCGCTCCGGCGATTTGGGAAGGTCGACGATCTAGTGATAGGGATTTCAAAGGTTTGAAATCTTGACGTTTGCTCGCGCCTAGCCATTTTTTCTATGGTCTCTAGAGTGAGGAATGAGCTGCTTACTGCACTTAGCGTGTTAGCTAAGTAGTTCCTTTCTCAGGAGGTCCATCTAGACTTTCAGTTTAAAGTTGACGGATGTTATATTAGAATATTATGATGAAAAATCTCACAGCTGTGATGGCTGGATCACGAAGAATGTTATAGACTGTAGTGCACAAAGGAATCGCAGTAAAGTGATTTATCAATGAGAAAATCAGTTGTAGCCATGAGGAAGATTCGATCACACATACTGGGTACTCCCAAGTGGGATCGAATCCTTTGACTGATATATAATAAAGAATAATAAAGCACAAATTGAGCTAGATCATCAAATATCTTATTGTAGCAATTCAGGGTTTTTGCAGTGAAAGCTTAGGCAATAATAATATGAGGAAACAATCTGGACACTTTCAAATTGTTAAACAATACCAACATATATATTATCGTTAATAAATTATAAATTGGCCTTCAACAAACGAACATAATGAAAACAATCACATGACAGCGTCCAGAAGAATGTCCCTCTGGGATAAAAATGTTTTACATTCATGCGTTTTGTTTATTAATGGAATAGGGAACAACTATCTGACTCTTTCTCTTAACCATTGTGCCAAGGAAGAGGTTATTCAGAACGATATAATGTGATTCATTATCAGGTGCCGGATGGTCGGCAATGAATGGCGATGTGAATTAACTACGCAGTCAACTTTCATCATTTAAAGATGATATTTTATTTTTGTTCTCGTTGAGAACAATAGGTTTAACAGCTTTGTTGCTTAGAACGTTAATTAAGCATTTTGACCTAAGTGTAAGGATAATATCAGGAGCAATACGTTTGCTTCAAGAAAGAAGCTTAGCCACTGTGATGCGCCGAGTTTATTGTGACATTCTCCCTGTGCGCATGAAATGAAGTGTTCCCAAAAATTTCTTTTTCTTTATAAAATGACAAATTCCCTTCCCTGGACATGTCTATGTAAAAATAAATATCAAATTTCACTTACTTTGGCAGTGAGGACGTGATCAAGGTGCGTTGTGACGTCATCATTGGCTGGTCGCCCGTGCGTGATGCTACCAAACACAGTCGCGTGGGCCAACCCTCGAGTTGCCACAATTAAATTTACAAATAAATAAATTCACAAGGGCCGTGATGAGGGTTCGAACGTACGTCCAAGATGATCCCAGATGTGCCTTAATCGACTGCGCCACGACATGGTAAAAGTATTGCAACAGGGTTTGCTGTGGGATATCTGGGGCTTGACTCAATTTATTCAATTATTAAATTAATGAAAACAATTACGAAAGACCACCCACTTTTAAGAAAAGAGGGAAACTAATAAAAAGTGATCATTAGAAACACAAGGAAGAACCAGTGTCTATGGATAAATATTATGAAGCATAATCACTTAAATAATTAATGGCTGTATAGTTAATTAATTTAAATCAAAGCCTCAAACACCTACATTTGGGGGGGTATTGCTAGAACTTCATATACGTCTAGGAACTAGTGTGGTTCGTGCACCAGTTCATTGTGTAATAACTAATCTTATGACCAAATTAAAGAAATCTATAGAAGATTATCACCAGTAATTATAAAGATCATTAGCATCAGAAATTAATCATTCAAATAAACACAAATTATCTCCAGTGTACATGATTAGTATCCGATTAGATAAAATGATGTAGAAATAATGAATTTTAGAGTAAATAAATGAGTACAAAAAAGTCTTAGCTTTAAGACGATTTCAATGACATCATTCACGCCTCATCCTCGTGATCTCCGGAATTCCTCGTAGAAACACTTGGAGGTGAATAACACGAAGTTAGGTAACAGCTCGTTGACTCCTCACATGCGAGCTGTAATTTAAGGGATATTACGTAGCATTGAACTAAGCTACTTAAATCTCTATATTCATGAAAATGGAAAATAAATTTGATATGGTACTAACGTTGGATTTGTTATGGTCGCTCGATATTATGACAAGCTGCCCCGACATATACAATCTCTAATGATGCATCAAAAGGCAATTATATTCTTAGCTAAGGGTACAAATTATGTTGAAGCTTGCCGATACCGTGTCTCAAGCTCAAACTCCCGCAATGTCGTACACGTGGTTGATAGCTTGGCTTGAATATCGACGCGTTATTAGTTGGCCGGTCACTGCAGATCACTTAAAACAATAATAACTCATTCTGTGTTGAGTACCAGGGTAATTCTTGCTGATAATCTCAACATCACGTGTCTCAGACTCTGACCCCACGACCTTGTTGCTCAATTCCGCAACACGAGACTTCCACGCCACACACCATGGCGTCTCGATCCACAATGGCTTCTCCCTCCTCTCCAACCGCGTCCCGCATTCGCCACAGAAATTATTTATCACGAATAATATTATTTCGCGTAATTGTGGCTGAAATACTTTAATAAAGACTGGGTTGTAATTCTAGGGAGTTAAATATTATTACTTTCTCGTCTTATGGTAGTAAACAAGAAATGGAGAAGATTTTAGTTTTCTCCATGGCATTCACGCGTGACGGTAAAATTATTACTTGATAACAATTGTAACTAAAAACTCTCGATTTAGAATTATTTGGGAGTTATGTTATCCATAAATAATTATCACACGGAATACTGATGATTTTAGAGAATCACATTCAATTCTCTAACACACTGGATATAAATGTGTTCAACTAGGTATAATCTGACGCAATACTGGTGCTTGGTTTCGTAAGAATTCCAGTATCCATATGCAGATATAATAGTTAGTTCATGTGAACATTACTGTTAGTAAGTTTTAGTAACTACAGTAGTTAGTATATTTTAATACTAATTTATTGTAATACAATAGTATTGTATTAGTGTTGGAAATTTCCAACATTTGCTACTGCTCACACACGGATCCCACAGGTTCTCCGAGACAAAAAAAAACGTGATTTTACACAATTCTCCCATATGCCAGACAGACCACTGGAACATTATCTAACACAGTGCACAGTTACAAACCCAATAAGATATCAACTTAGATTCAACAGAACAGAAGAAGTTAAACACATGGGGCAAAATTTTACTAAAGCGACCATACGAGTCATAAATACTCAAACTCCGCCTCAGTAAAACAGAAACAAGCAACATTTAGTGGGCCAGCCAGAGGCTTAGGGCCCGTGCAGAAATTTCCATGCAAAAAAAAAAAAAAGGCACTTGGGCTCTGCCAACAAGCTGTTCTACCTCTTCACCCTTACTTCATTACTCACATAAATCATAATAACATGAAATATCAAATGAATAAATCTATGAGGGCCGTGATGAGTGTTCAAACTCATGTCGTGGCGTCTGGGATCATCCTGACTTAAGTTCGAACCCTCATCACGGCCCTAATGGATTTATTCATTTGATATATCACGCTATTGTGATTTCTGTGTATATTTTAAAATATTTTTTCAATGTATTTTTAATGTTTTCTAATGTTTTTTTCGTATCGTATCTGATGCATATATGTATCCTGACAATGTATATAAAGCATAAGGTTCATAATGTTCTATGGAACTATCATATATGTGTCACTAATGTGTCCTCAATAAATGTTTATTGTGGCAATATTACTTGTTCCACATTCCCTAATAATACATTATATACAGTTTCACACACTTTTACAAAGTAACACATTGTATCACACTCTTAGTACTTAGCAAGCGAGTAATATTCAAAGAAGCAGTCCATGAGACAGAGCGGGACTTTGCACTCGACGCTTATGGTACACACAGATTTTCGCTTTTTTTTTTCGTTCTGAGTTCTTGCAAACAATGCCCTCACGTACACCTTTGGCCTTAGTTCCTGTAGGTGGTAGGTAGGCAGGCTTGTGAATTGTTAAAGCGTCTTTACCAGCCAGTCTATTGCAAACTAGATGTGGTCTTGTTGGGGCATGGGAAAACTGTCCTTACACTGTCTCCCTAGCCATACTTGACGAGTAGTTGCGACACCAGAACATGACTAAAAACTTGAATTGATGTTTTTTTGCCCGTTTTCACAAAAAAACATATTGTAACAGTTGAGCACTGTTACAAGATGAAAGAAGAATTTCCTTGTCCACTTTACACTTTTGCGGACACATTCGACGGCACCAACCATCATGTCACATTTATATACAATTCTCATATATATATTGTAGTCAATGACACAATACGGCTTATACAATGTTCCATCAGCTCTTTACCTTACTTTGCCACTGTCAAGCATTTCACCAGTGTGAATAGTTGACAACATATTGACTTTCTGTCTTTCCAACGCATTGCTAATATTTTGTCACATTTTCTAAGTTCACAATCACCTACACCAATATTATTGACAAAAAATAGCATTTTTTTTCCTAATTTGTCTTTACAGTGCCACAAACTCCCGTGTTAGGTTCAAGCAAGAACTTTGTTAGCAAGGGGCTCGTATAATAATGGTCAGTGTACAGAATGTGCCCCTTGTTCAACAGTGATTCCATTGGCGTCTTCACTACACTTACAAAAAACCCGTGAGGATCCTCTACGGGTATATCTACGTCTGTACCAGAATATAATATGTCGATCACCATTCCGGTTTCACAGTCGCACGGTACAAAAATTTTTAAGCCAAAACTGTGCCTTTCAATGGGATGTACTGTTTGAAGGGAAGACGTCCCTTGAAAAGAACTAGGGATTCATCAATGTTGATTCATCAATTCATCAATTCATCAATTCATTCGTCAAATCATTCTGTCAAGGTACAAAGTAATCACGAAATTTTACTCTGATATCACTGAACACTTTTCGCACTCTCCAAAGTCGATCATTTTTATCAATATTTGCAACGTTTTCAAAGTGTAGGCAGCGTAGTGTAGCAGGGGGGGGGGGGGGAAATAGCTCTCTTTAGTCCATTATCCCGCCCCCCAAGTTATCTGTTTTTAGAATTCCCCCAGAGTTCCTACTGCAACCTCTCCAGTTCAACACCTTGTAGCTTAGGTATTTGATTACCTAGGTGCTACAACTACAAGGCGCCGTAACTTGATCAGGTGCCCGCAACTCTAGAGAACTCTAGAAACATTTCACTGCCACAACGTATAAGAGAAACGAAAGGAAAGAGATGAATAATGAAGTAATTAGTGAGGGTTTGGGGTGAGGGAGGTAGAGAGGAGGGAGGAGTAAGGAGGGTCGTCACGTGAAAGTGAAAGGGGAAGAGGGGTTACGGAGATAAATAGGAAGTCGTGGTAGAGGTAGAAGGGTAGAAGTGGGAAAGTAGATAGTAGGAGTAGAAGGGCTGCCACCATCCATTATAGTCAGTACATACAAGACAAGGAACGGAACTTGTCTGTATCAAAAGATGTTATTAGCATGTGTCAACTGGAATAATGTTCCAGGCAAGATTCTTTAATTCCATAGTCTCAAAAGTACTCTACACTCTATAGTTTGCATATTGTATCGAAAAATCCCAGATCTAGGAACAATTAAAATTAGATTGCAAGTAAAGTGAATGAAGTATATATTTCTCAATAATTCATCAAGTATATTTATCAGGATAGATATCATAATTCAAGCAATCAAACTGAAAGTTCACTGTTAATATACAAAGTGAGTCATTACACTCGAATTCGAGACCACTACAGCTGTCTGCCCCTGATAGTCACACAACACTAGTAAACACGACTAGGTCACCTTTCATTTTCAACTCACCAAGTATCTGCCTATAGCTGGATAGAGAGGGGGAGGGGAACTGTAGTTGACAGAGACTGTCCCGCCCCGTCTAGCTGACGGCCTCCCTGGGTATGCTGTCCTGTGCTCTGTTCTGCTGGCTGGCTGTTCTCATGTCTGTCTCTCTACAGTACCTTGGGTATATATTGGGGACAGAATGGCGCCTCTCAAATCCTTGTCTGTGACTCATTAAATATATATATATATATATATATATATATATATATATATATATTAAATAAAACTAAACAAAACACCTTTACGGCGTTACAGTAGTAGTATCAGGAACCTGTCTCGTGACATGTACTTGTTAAACACAGGTGTTGCAACAGTACATTTTATGTTCCAATAATCCTGTATGACGTGCTTCACCGAATGTTTAATGAGCATACACAGAGCATAGAACACATGCAGCTCAGCCAAGGTGGTGTGCTTCCAACGTATCATACGTGAAGCCTGTAATATGCCATTTTCAATAAGTTGTCGTGCATACTAGTTGGTTTCGGCAGCAAGATGTTGCATGAACTGCTCATCAAAATATGCAAGAAAATAGTCCATTTACGTCATGTTGTCACCTGTGTACGGGAACGTGGGTGCGACCCCCACATCATTATGATCAAATTGAGGTTTGTGTGGTACAAAAATATCACAGTCTTCCCACACAAATTCACCCATTCTCCTTGTAGCACCGACACGAGCGACTCCACAATGGGTGCGTTTTCTTCCACTAAATCTCCTTTGGGGAGGAGTGGGAGGTCTTCTACCTTTTCTACTAGTAGAGCGAGCAGGGAAAGTAGATGTAAAAGCAACACTGTCGTCAGTGTCGTCGTGAGGGGATACATGGTGGTGTCAAGCAGGCGACCTGCTGAGACAGCAGATCTGCACCGAGACGGCAGCAGCTAGCACTTGGCTTATGTATGCTACTTGTATCAGAAGCAGCATCACTAAAACCAGAAAATGACTCAACAGTATCACTTTCGTCAAAAATGGGAAATGGAGGTGGTGGTGGTGGGGAAAATACTGGCAAGGGCGATGACCTGTGACGCACCAATCTGAGTGCCACTCGCCCTGAATGATACACCCTCACCGTATTGTCTTCATTTGTATGTGTTTCACTTCCATCGGACCCTTCCATCAGTCCTTGCGTCATCAATATCTCATTCCACTCCATCTTCAAACAATAAAGTGTTTATCTCCCTTGGAGAAAGCGGTCTTGCAACAGTGTGTCCCACAGGCGATTGGGAGCCAGAGGCATGTGCGTCAGCCATGGTTGCTCGATCAGAACTGAGGCTACCCTTGGGTCTGGGGAATTTTTTTTTTCAAAATGGCCACAGCTCACTGAAGGCCTTAGGCATCCATCTTGTACACAACCAACTGAGCGTGCATTTCGAATGGGTATGAAATATTCAAAAGGTGTTTTCTCGGTTGGAGTAGTTCCCCACCGACCGAGTTTTCTCAGTTGGCGCAGCACAGTGGTTAAGGAAGGGCTACCTCCCTTATGCTTGGTGCACCCTCAATATATATTACCTTACTACAATTAGGTTCCAAGATATCAAGCAAGGAGCTTGATACCTCCACTACCAAAAAGTACAAAAGTTGCACAAGAGCAACTTGTGCTTATGATATCAACTTACAGCTTATGATATCAAGAGTTATCATAAGCTATATTAGCAACAATTTTATATATTTTTTAACACATATAGTCACATTAAGTGTAATTTATTTAATTATCATGGCATATTTTATTATTATTAACTAGCTGTACCCGCCACGCGTTGCTGTGGCTCAGTCTGGATAAACGGAAAAGAGAGAAAAGAGAAAGTGCACCTTTCTGATATGTTTAATTTTACAATGCTTGTGGGTATACAATACTTTTTGTTGTTCCATTGTCTGTGGAAATATAGAGATTGTCTGGTTTGCCGACTCTAAAACACACAACATAATTGTCCATATGAGAACCAATCCATGTTTTCATATAGCGCGCACAATTCTAAAGATTGACCCTGAGCTTTGTTGATGGTTATCTTGAGATGATTTCCGGCTTAGCGTCCCCGTGGCCCGGTCCACGACCAGGCCTCCGTTTTGTTATCCTCCCCAGGAAGCAGCCCGTAGCAGCTGTCTAACTCCCAGGTTAGACAGCTAGCCTGGGAGTTTTACTGCTACGTAACAGGGGGGCATCAGGGGGGGGGGGGGAATTAACTGTTAGGTAACAGGGGAGCATGAGGGTGAAAGAAACTCTTTTGCCCATTTGTCTCCGCCTCCACCGGGGATCGAACCCGGAACCTTAGGACTACGAATCCGAAGTGCTGTCCACTCAGTTGTCAGGCGCCCTGAAATGGTCTTAACAATCTCAATCAACATTCTCTTAAATTGAAATGGCATATATGTTGGAATCATAGGAATGAGAGAAATGAGGACATCTTCACCTTTGAACTGTCCTGTCAAAATTGTTGCTGAATATTTTTTTTACTGCAAGCCGCGTGCTTTTGCAAAGCTTTGTCTGGTTGATATCTCGCAACATGATAACTGACAAGTCGATTTTCAATTGCAGCTGTACTTGCGGTGGTATCCCTGGCAGATCGAGTGAATTAAAAAATTCTGTTGGATCATTAACCGCTTAATCTGCTTCCACAATACTGTCGACGGATTTGTATGTGACTGCCTCGCTTTGGATGTTAGACTGAATAATATTGTTAAGTTCGTAGACGTCTATGTTCTTGGCCTCAAGAATAGCTCGTTCACTCAGCCAATCGTGATCCTTATAATTGGTTTATATATTGGAAAATAGTTTTTCAACCAATTCTTCTTTTGACGTCACTAAATTGCAGAAGTTATGAGGCAATGAAACTCGTCCTGAGGTCAGATCAACCGGCACGTTTCCGTTCCCAATTTCCAGAAAATAATGTGAGAATATGTCAGCTGATGGATCGGTTTCAGCTGGACTCGCACATTTATAGTTAATTTTAATGTCTTTCCGTGGCTCCACAAAGTAGAGCAGTTCAGACAAGCCTTTATTTCGTCCACTGGTGTCGATAGAGAAATTACAGGTAATGTTTTCCTGAAATCTCCTGCAAGCAATATTAATGCGTTCCCAAATAGTCTAATGTTTCCACGCAAATCTTGCAATGATCGATCAAGAGCCTCGAGGGATTTTTTGGAGTCCATTGTGCATTTTTCCCAAACAATAAGTTTGCATTTCTGCAATACTTTTCCCATGCCGGATGCTTTGGAAATGTTGCACGTGGGAGTTCCAATGAATTGCATGTTCAATGGCAATTTCAAAGTCAAATGAGCAGTTCTTCCACCTGGTAGCAATATTGCAGCTATTCTGGACGACGCAAGAGCTAAGGTTATGCCATTTTGGAATCGAATCGCTGCCAGAATCAATCTAATTAAGAAGGTTTTACCAGTTCCTCCTGACGCATCTAAGAAGAAGATTTCTCCAATCCCATTATTAACAGTTTGAGTTATTTGATCGTAAATGCTTTTTTGCTCAAGCGTTAGCGCAGGAATATTTGATTGCACATATGACAACAGATCACCTGTGTTTTAATTTGGTACACGAAGCAATTCTATAACGAACGAAGCAGCAGCAGATGGATTCGGTGATGTCATTCCCAGTTAAATGAGAACTTTGTTCGCGATTTCTAAGCTAAAATATTTAATCATTATCAACGCTTCGTTGTAGATTTCTACTGTGAAAACTATGTTTATATTTGAAATTTCCTTGTGTATTCGAAGGACAATATTTGAAGCCATGTGCAATTTATATTTCTCCCATAACTGTGTTGGAGATGGAGAGCAGCCGGTCAATATGATTGCAAACAATGTACGAATTTGATTTTGTTGTGAGTGTTTGACGCGTCATTAATGCATACATCCCAGTGTCTGTTGTTCGACATTAAATTCACAACTTGAAATGCACTACGGAACGTGGCATGTGTGACGCCGTTTGACAAATCTCAATTACTGGAAAGACATTGAACCGGGCACATTTACCAACAGCACGCGAAGGAAAAAGCATTCATCTTGATTGGGATGCAGGGTGTACAATCTGCTTATCTTAGATTGTTTGAATATGCCAAGTTGTCTGTCGACTTGCTCTCTTCGTTTGCGACATTCAAATGATTTTCTACTCGCTTTCCATATGTATTATGTAGTCACTTCCGCATACAGCAGGTTTTTCGCAAACGCGTCATTCTAACATAACGTGAAGAAAGCAGCTAACATTGTAGCTGGTAGATTCATGGCTATTGCAAATATGCAGATGTGAAATAAACACGTTTTTCATTTTTTTTTCCAAATAAAAACAAAAAATACTAACGAAATATTTTAATTCAAACACAGTTCAATCGACACAGCTCAATTCTATCGCCAACTGCACTGAAAAATAAGAAAAGAAAAAAAAAATGATATGGTAAAATGAAACAAAAATATATACTCGCGAAATGACCGGTATGGTAAACAACACACTTCAATCTCAATGCAATATCACACAAAATAATTAAATCAAATTTAAAAAAAATCGAAATACAAGAAAATTCAATTTATCAATGCAATTGGAAACATTGAAATGGAACTGTAACAAATTTAGTATTGCGTGGGTAGCTCTTATATGCAACAGATGGCGCAATTTAAAAAAAAAACATGTTTTTACCTGTCACAGGTATTGCATCTATATAATAGGTATTTAAAAACACGCGCATATTCGAATGGAACGTTGTGTCAAAATTTTAAAGCAATCGGTGAAGAACTTTCAGAGATTACAGTGTGTGTTGCTCTCACGTCCAACAGGTGGCGCTGTTTTCCAAAAAAGCATGTTTTTTTCCTGTCACAGGTGAGGCTTTTATTTAGTAGTTATATAAAAACACGCGCCTAATCGAATGCAACGTTGTGTCAAAATTTCAAAGTAATCGGTAAAGAGGTTTCGAAGATTTCCTTTACATGAAAAACACTTGAAAAATACAGTTTTTTAAATAAATCATGTTTTTTCCCTTCACAGACGTGACATATATTTAGTATGTATATAAAAATCCTCTTGGATGTGACGGGAACGTTGTGTGAAAATTTCAAAGTAATCGATGAAGAACTTTCGGAGATTAGCGAATTTGAACAAACGAACATTTCCATTTTTATTTATATAGATTAATTAACATCTACTGCCGCAAAATCAAATTCTGAGACTCACCTTAATCACAGTGATGAGAGTTGAGGCGCCGTCCGTGAAGAACATGACGGAACAGTGAGGCTGAGACTCACCTTAGCCACAGTGCTGAGGGTTGAGGCGCCGTCCGTGAAGAACATGACGAAACAGGGAGGCTGAGACTCACCTTAACCACAGTGTTGAGGGTTGAGGCGCCGTCCGTGAAGAACATGACGGAACAGCGAGGCTGAGACTCACCTTAGCCACAGTGCTGAGGGTTGAGGCGCCGTCCGTGAAGAACATGACGGAACAGCGAGGCTGAGACTCACCTTAGCCACAGTGCTGAGGGTTGAGGCGCCGTCCGTGAAGAACATGACGGAACAGCGAGGCTGAGACAGTGTTGCCAACACAGCATTAACACCACCGCTCAGTAGTGTTACTGTATCCTGATTCCCTGTAAAATTTAATATTAATATATTAAATCTTTAATAACTTAAAGTACATTTAATATATAAGTAACAATTTCTAACATTAAATTAAAAGTTATACAAATATAACGTAGTCCAGAACAGACTTTAGAGAACACTAAAAGTGCCAAAACATGAACATTGGTGAAGACGCTAATAGTTAAATACCATGGGAAGGCTTAAGCTCCGTGGCTGCCAGGAGGGAAGTGGCTACCAGTAACAGCACCACAAATGTCACTGCAGTCATCATGGTAACGTTGAGAGTATATTGCATCTTACTTACACATCAACGTCTTACATCCACCTTCTTCCTCATTCACTTACTTGGAAGAGAAATCACGTTCACATTAGTTCCTCCTCCATCATTTAATCTTCAAATAATTTTAACCTATTAACTAGTTAACATTCGCCAAGCCAATATAAAACTATCTATTTAACATTACAACAGTCTCCTTACAGAAAAATTATTTTTCAGCACAAGCCAAATATTTCCGGGAAAACATTATAATAACCTCTCATTCGTTCTACATGTTATGTGTACATATACTTTTCATATTATTATTATTAATATTACTAGCTGTACCCGGCCACGCTTCGCTGTGGCAGAGCAACACGTGGGCGTTGCTGAGACAGAGCAATTCTCCTTCATCCTCCGTCTTCCTCACTATTTCCCCCTCCAATGTCCCCTCATCCTCGCAACCATTCCCCACTCACCCGTCCCCTCGTCCTAACCACCATTCCCCACTCTCCCATACCCTCGTCCTCCCCACCATTCCCCCTACCTAATCCCCTTGTCCTCTCTATCATTCCCCCGTCCCCCATCATCCTCTCCATCATTCCCCACTCCCCCGTCCCCCATCATCCTCCCCACCATCCCGAAATTCCCTGTCCCCTCGTCCGATAATACCCCCACTCCTTCATCCCGTCATCCTTCTGACCATCCCCCCCCTCTCCCCTGTCCTCTCGTCCTCCCCACCATTCCCCACTCCCCCATTTGATGCGTTCCCAAATGATCTGATGTTCCCATCACTAAAAAATAAGAACAGTTAAAAATACGAAATGAAAAAATGAAAAAAATAATTAAATAAACTATTCTCATGAAATGAATGGTATGGTAAACGACACAACTCAATTCCAATGCAATGTCACACAAAATAATTAAATCAAAATGAAAATAAATCGAAATCTATGAAAATTCAATTTAACAGTGCAATCGAAAACACTGAAATAGAATCATAAAATATTTAGTATAGAGTATGTTGCTTTTAGGTCCAACAGATGGCACTGTTTAAAAAAAGCTTGTTTTTACCTATCACAAGTGTGGCCTCTATATAGTAGGTATATAAAAACACATGCAAAAATTCGAATAGAACGTTGTGTCAAAATTTCAAAGCATTCGGTGAAGAACTTTCAGAGATTTGCGATTTTGAACAAACGAACATAGAAAAACTTTCATAGATTACAGTGTGTGTTGCTCTTACGTCCTACAGATGGCACTGTTTAAAAAAAACATGTTTTTACCTGTCACAGGTGTGGCATGTGTATTCGAATACAACGCTGCGCCAAAATTTCAAAGCAATCAGTGCAGAGGTTTCGGAGATCTCCCTCACACAAAAACTCCATTGAAAAAAACTGTTTTTCAGAAAAACATATTTTTACCTGTCACAGACATGACATCTACATCATATGTATATAATAACCTGCTCATATGCAAAATGGAACAGTGTGTGTCAAAATTTCAAAGCAATCGGAGAAGGACTTTCAGAGATAAGTGATTTTGAACAAATGAATATTTACATTTTTATTTATAAAGATTACTATTATTGTTATTATTATTATTATTATTATTATTAGTAGTAGTAGTAGTTATATTATTATTACTAGCTGTACCTGGCCACACATTGCTGTGGGTCGACAACACGTGGGTGTTGCGGAGACAGAGCAGCCCTCCTGCATCCCTCTTTCCTCTCCACCATTCCCCCTCCAATGTCCCACTCATACTCCCAACCATTCCCCACTCCCCGTTCCCTCGTCCTCCCCACCATTCCCCACTCCTCCGTCCACCCCACCATTCCCCACTCGCCCATCCCTTTATCCTCAATACCATCCCCCCACTCCTCTGTCCCCTCGTCCTCCCCACCATTCCCCCTTCCCTTGTCACTGCATCCTCTACACCATCCCCTACTTCCCCTTCCCACCTCATCCTCCCCACCATTCCCCAATCCCCCGTCCTCTTGTTTTCTTGAAAATCCCCCCCCCCCCACACCCTCATCCCTTCATCTTCACAATCATCCCCCACTCCCCCATCCCCTCGTCCTCCCCACCATTCCCCACTCCCTCATCTGATTTGTTCCAAAATGATCTGATGTTCCCATCATAAAAATGGGCACATCAAATGATCTGATGTTCCCATCAATGTAAAATAAGAAGAACAGTTAAAAAACGAAATGAAAAAAATGAAAAAAATAAATAAATAAACTGCTCTCACGAAATGAATGGTATGGTAAATGACACAGCTCAATTCCAAACAACGTCACACAAAATAATTAAATTAAAATGAAAATAAATCGAAATCTATGAAAATTCAATTTAACAATGCAATCGGAAACATTGAAATGGAATCATAAAATATTTAGTATAGAGTATGTTGCTTTTACGTCCAACAGATGGCACTTTTTTTTGTTTAAATGCTTGTTTTTACCTGTAACTGGTATGGCATCTATATAGTATATAAAAATACTATAATAGATGATACTATATAGATAGTATCATCTAGGTATATAAAAAAAACGCAAAAATAGAACGTCTTGTCAAAATGTCAAAGCAGTCAGTGGAGAACTTTCGGAGATTAGCGATTTTGAACAAACGAATATTTAAATTTTTATTTATAAAATTAGTATTATTGTAGAATTATCCCAAACTTCCCTGCACACTTCTTATCCCCAGAGTGGGTGCCAAATGTAATAGTGTTAATTTAGGAGGTGAGAGCAAACGCTGAGGTCCAACTACATAGTCCTCGAATCACTAGGTTGTTAGCTCCTCAATTGAATTATCAATTTAGAGGGAAGCAAATAGGTTCTCACACCGAATTTAGTATTTAGTGTTTGAAGCTGTGGGGTTGATCCTAGAACTTAAACCTGTTAAATTCAAGAATTCATAATAAGTAGATGTAACTGAGCAAAATAACAGGGCAGTACTCATTAAAGGTTGTTGACAAAATAGATACTTTTGCAACAACAACAATTTATTCAACAAATTTACTAATACACATCAATAACAACATTACGTTACGTTAATTCCTGAGTGTCACTCCAACAGCTAATCAGTACCAGCTACATCAGGACACGGAACCCTTGAACCTGGAAAAGGTTCAAAGGTTTGCCACCAGACTAGTACCCTAGCTGAGAGGTATGAGCTACGAGGAGAGGCTACGGGAATTAAACCTCACTTCGCTGGAAGACAGAAGAGTTAAGGGGAACATGATCACCACATTCAAGAGTCTTAAGGGAATTGATAGGGTAGATAAAGACAGGCTATTTAACACAAGGGGCACACACACTAGGTGACACAGGTGGAAACTGAGTGCCCAAATGAGCCACAGAGATATTAGAAAGAACTTTTTTAGTGTCAGAGGGGTTTACAAATGGAATGCATTAGGAAGTGATGTAGTGGAGGCTGACTCCATACACAGTTTCAAGTGTAGATATGATAGAGCCCAATAGGCTCAGGAACCTGTACACCTGTTGATTGACAGTTGAGAGGCGGGACCAAAGAGCCAGAGCTCAACCCCCGCAAGCACAATTAGGTGAGTACAATTAGGTGAGTTTAAGGTCACGCCACTCTGGTAATCACGAGATGTCGTGATTACTGAGGCTTGAGACGTCTTAAGCCCTCTTGCATGGGCTAAAGAAACAAAGTAAACTAACTGAACACTAGTTAACACTCGGACTCATCTGCACTCAACTCTTGCAGTGTTAATCAACAATGATGAAAACACAACAATAACAATATATCCACTTCTCACAAAGAGAACACTTGTCACTTGGACAATCTGCAATCAGCAATTTTTTACGTTAACACTTGTCATTAAGAACTGAAACAAACAACTAGCTATTGTGGTAATACTTGTCACTAAGGACTGCAACAAATTAATGAACAGTTTATTATCATTTACTTTAAATCTTCTGTCATACAGACAGGTAAACCAAGATGAATTATTAGGCTACCACACCACTTGCTTACCATCCTTCCAAGGAAGCAAGGTGACCCCTTCTGAGCGCTTCTGAGGGCCGTTAGGTCTGAACAAGTGTAGTTCTATTTGTGCCGGGCAGCGAACTGTGCCGAGGCTCCTCTTGATGATGTCGTTGACTTATTCATGTCTTGCAGTCTTACCCTGGGATTTACGACATACCAGACCATGACGAGCATATAGGTCTGCTATCGCAGTTCCGCATATGCAGACGCAGATGTTCGGTGAGGATGGAGGCGACAAGGCAAAGGGCAACTCCAAAGCGGAAAGCGTCATGATAGAGGTGAGTTTCTAGGGCTGCATTGGGCACAACATATAAAAAATCCCCGGGGTGGGGTGCTAGGAGGCGGGCATTGTTTTCAGCATCTGCGTTGTCAATCATTGCTGTGACCGTCTTTTCCATTATGGGACTATCTCAGTGGGCTTGCTTGAGAGAGGCCTGCATTTATAGAGGGGAATGCCTGTTGTATCTTGGGCACAGTCCCACTTCAGAGGAATTCGAAGAATTGTTTGACTTGCAACAATGATCGAACCTGTCTGTGACATTTATCAACGTTTCCCATTGTCGTGTTTTTCAAGAGATCCATAACCTTTAAGCACTTTTTGTATCAACCTATGTATATCTTGTAACTATTAAATACATAATAAAGCACAAAAAAACACAAAAGGAAGGGGGTGGTAGGAGAAAAGCAAACAGAAACTGTATTGGAGGGGACGTAAACATTCCCTCTAATGCGTTATGTGTGGTTTCCTCCGAGATTAAGGGCCCCTCTTCTTATATATATATATATATATATATATATATATATATATATATATATATATATATATATATATATATATATATATATATATATGTCGTACCTAATAGCCAGAACGCACTTCTCAGCCTACTATTCAAGGCCCGATTTGCCTAATAAGCCAAGTTTTCATGAATTAATGTTTTTTCGTCAACCTAACCTACCTAACCTAACCTAACCTAGCTTTTTTTGGCTACCTAACCTAACCTTTCCTATAAGTATAGGTTAGGTTAGGTAGGGTTGGTTAGGTTCGGTGATATATCTACGTAATTTTAACTCCAATAACAAAAAATTTACCTCATACATAGAGAAAAGGGTTGCTTTATCATTTCATAAGAAAAAAATTATAGTAAATATATTAATTCAGGAAAACTTGGCTTATTAGGCAAATCGGGCCTTGAATAGTAGGCTGAGAAGTGAGTTCTGGCTACTAGGTACGACATGTATATATATATATATATATATATATATATATATATATATATATATATATATATATATATACATATATATATATATATATATATATATTTATATATATATATATATATATATATATAAATATATATATATATATATATATATATATATATATATATATATAAATATATATATATATATATATATATATATATATATATATATAAATAAATATATATATATATATAAATATATATATATATATATATATATATATATATATATATATATATATATATATATGTCGTACCTAATAGCCAGAACGTACTTATCAGCCTACTATTCAAGGCCCGATTTGCCTAATAAGCCAAGTTTTCATGAATTAATGTTTTTTCGACTACCTAACCTACCTAACCTAACCTAACATAACTTTTTCTGCTACCTAACCGAACCTAACCTATGAAGATAGGTTAGGTTAGGTTCGGTCATATATCTACGTTAATTTTAACTCCATTAAAAAAAAATTGACCTCACACATAATGAAATGGGTAGCTTTATCATTTCGTAAGAAAAAAACTAGAGAAAACATATTAATTCATGAAAACTTGGCTTATTAGGCAAATCGGGAATTGCATTGTAGGCTGATAAGTGCGTTCTGGCATCTAGGTACGACATATATATATATATATATATATATATATATATATATATATATATATATATATATATATATATATATATATATATATATATATATATATATATATATATATATATATATATATATGTCGTACCTAATAGCCAGAACGCACTTCTCAGCCTACTATGCAAGGCCTGATTTGCCTAATAAGCCAAGTTTTCATGAATTAATTGTTTTTCGTCTACCTAACCTACCTAACCTAACCTAACGTTTTCGGCTACCTAACCTAACCTATAAAGATAGGTTAGCTTAGGTTAGGTAGGGTTGGTTAGGTTCGGTCATATATCTACGTTAATTTTACCTCCAATAAAAAAAAATTGACCTCATACATAATGAAATGGGTAGCTTTATCATTTCATAAGAACAAAATTAGAAAAAATATATTAATTCAGTAAAACTTGGCTTATTAGGCAAATCGGGCCCTGCATAGTAGGCTGAGAAGTGCGTTCTGGCTACTAGGTACGACATATATATATATATATATATATATATATATATATATATATATATATATATATATATATATATATATATATATATATATATATATGCAATTGACGATAACAAAACACTGATCATTTTATGCGGAAAATCCACAGAGAATTATGAAATGAGGTGAACGTTTCGGCTTGTTAAAGCCTTTGTCAATCTGGCTTTAACAAAGGCTTTAACAAGCCGAAACATTCACCTCATTTCATATTTCTCTGTGGATTTTCCGCATATATATATATATATATATATATATATATATATATATATATATATATATATATATATATATATATATATATATATATATATATATATATATGCGGAAAATCCACAGAGAAATATGAAATGAGGTGAACGTTTCGGCTTTGTTAAAGCCTTTGTCAACACCAGACTGACTAAGGAGAAGGGAGAAGGGGGAGGATATATAGGCCGACACCTGACCAACCCATCCCTAGGGTTGGTCAGGTGTAATTAACCAAAAACAGGTATAGCTTAGCTTAGAATGGTCAAAGAGGATTAAGCGGTCAGAGAATAAGGATGAAAGATAAAAGAAAAGCCTCATGAACACACAATATATGAATATACAATTATAATGAGACATTGTAAGCCTCTCTATCAGAGTTGTTTCTTAAACTGTTGTGCAATATTATAACTTAAAAATGGATCAAGTTTGTACATTCCAGTACTAACATTAAGAAGATTTGGACACTGACTGATTAGAGCAGACTCAATCAAATTCCGTTCCACGAAATCCCCACAATTGGTAATACTTTTTGCCCCATTCCAGTTAATATTGTGATCGCATAAACTCGTATGTAGATACAATGCATTAGACGTTTGGGCAGTTCTAATACTATAAGCATGTTGTGACAACCGCAATTGTAAGGACTTTCCTGTTTGTCCAAGGTACACAGAATCACAATCATTGCAGGGAATCGAATACACACAACCTGCTGTATCAGGGGAGTTTTTTATTAAATTGGATTTGATCGTACTATTAGTGAACACCAAATTTATATTAAGTTTCTTAAAAATCAGAGACAATTTTTCAAGTCCACTCGCATAAGGTACCACCAATGAGTTAATAATTTTTGGTTTCGCATTAGGGACGTGATTATAAAACGTACGCTTGGCTTGTACAAACGAGAAATCCAAAAACCTCTTAGGATATTGTAAACTCTTCCCAATTTCCTATATTTTAGCAATCTCTTCATCAAAAAACTCAGGGCTGCAAACCCTCAAAGCTCGTAGAAACATTCCTGAAAATACTGCCTGTTTAACTTTACTATGATGATTCGAATAAAAATGAACATACGAAACCACGTTGGTAGGTTTCCTATACACATTAAATTTGAACTTTCTAGTGACTCTATGAATCATAATGTCCAAAAACGGAAGAATACCATTCTCCTCAGTCTCACAAGTGAATTTTATTGAAGGTACCAAAGAATTGAGTTCATTAAGAAAAACTATCTGGTCTTTGTTGCACGGCCATAAGCACAAAATATCATCAACATACCTATACCAAACCACATTAGCCGGGATAATCCTGGATAGGATTTTTGTTTCAAAGAATTCCATATACAAATTGCTTAAAACTGGGGACAGGGGATTGCCCATCGCCATACCAAATGTTTGGTATTTTCCGCATAAAATGATCAGTGTTTTGTGATCGTCAATTGCATCAATGGATACCACGTGCCAATTTCTTACCTTCTCCTCTCTCTACCCTTCCCTTAAACCTTTTGTTACTAAACTTCTGGGGTGTGAGTTTTCAGTTGCATATTGTCCTGGGGACCATTCAGGCTTGTTCGCATTTGTGTTCCTCACGTGTGCCCCAAAGAATGAGGTGATTTGGTAAAATGCTATGCCCAAGATTACTATCCGAGTGCCGGCGGTGTGGTTCAAATAGCCTCGGCTATCACCTCATTTTGTCCGGTCGTGATGGTCAAGTGGATTAAGGCGTCTTGTACATACCAGTTGCGTTGCTCCTGGGAGTATGGGTTCGAGTCACTTCTGGGGTGTGAGTTTTCAGTTGCATATTGTCCTGGGGACCATTCAGGCTTGTTCGCATTTGTGTTCCTCACGTGTGCCCCAAAGAATGAGGTGATTTGGTAAAATGCTATGCCCAAGATTACTATCCGAGTGCCGGCGGTGGGGTGGTTCAAATAGCCTCGGCTATCACCTCATTTTGTCCGGTCGTGATGGTCAAGTGGATTAAGGCGTCTTGTACATACCAGTTGCGTTGCTCCTGGGAGTATGGGTTCGAGTCACTTCTGGGGTGTGAGTTTTCAGTTGCATATTGTCCTGGGGACCATTCAGGCTTGTTCGCATTTGTGTTCCTCACGTGTGCCCCAAAGAATGAGGTGATTTGGTAAAATGCTATGCCCAAGATTACTATCCTAGTGCCGGCGGTGGGGTGGTTCAAATAGCCTCGGCTATCACCTCATTTTGTCCGGTCGTGATGGTCAAGTGGATTAAGGCGTCTTGTACATACCAGTTGCGTTGCTCCTGGGAGTATGGGTTCGAGTCACTTCTGGGGTGTGAGTTTTCAGTTGCATATTGTCCTGGGGACCATTCAGGCTTGTTCGCATTTGTGTTCCTCACGTGTGCCCCAAAGAATGAGGTGATTTGGTAAAATGCTATGCCCAAGATTACTATCCGAGTGCCGGCGGTGGGGTGGTTCAAATAGCCTCGGCTATCACCTCATTTTGTCCGGTCGTGATGGTCAAGTGGATTAAGGCGTCTTGTACATACCAGTTGCGTTGCTCCTGGGAGTATGGGTTCGAGTCACTTCTGGGGTGTGAGTTTTCAGTTGCATATTGTCCTGGGGACCATTCAGGCTTGTTCGCATTTGTGTTCCTCACGTGTGCCCCAAAGAATGAGGTGATTTGGTAAAATGCTATGCCCAAGATTACTATCCGAGTGCCGGCGGTGGGGTGGTTCAAATAGCCTCGGCTATCACCTCATTTTGTCCGGTCGTGATGGTCAAGTGGATTAAGGCGTCTTGTACATACCAGTTGCGTTGCTCCTGAGAGTATGGGTTCGAGTCACTTCTGGGGTGTGAGTTTTCAGTTGCATATTGTCCTGGGGACCATTCAGGCTTGTTCGCATTTGTGTTCCTCACGTGTGCCCCAAAGAATGAGGTGATTTGGTAAAATGCTATGCCCAAGATTACTATCCGAGTGCCGGCGGTGGGGTGGTTCAAATAGCCTCGGCTATCACCTCATTTTGTCCGGTCGTGATGGTCAAGTGGATTAAGGCGTCTTGTACATACCAGTTGCGTTGCTCCTGGGAGTATGGGTTCGAGTCACTTCTGGGGTGTGAGTTTTCAGTTGCATATTGTCCTGGGGACCATTCAGGCTTGTTCGCATTTGTGTTCCTCACGTGTGCCCCAAAGAATGAGGTGATTTGGTAAAATGCTATGCCCAAGATTACTATCCGAGTGCCGGCGGTGGGGTGGTTCAAATAGCCTCGGCTATCACGTCATTTTGTCCGGTCGTGATGGTCAAGTGGATTAAGGCGTCTTGTACATACCAGTTGCGTTGCTCCTGGGAGTATGGGTTCGAGTCACTTCTGGGGTGTGAGTTTTCAGTTGCATATTGTCCTGGGGACCATTCAGGCTTGTTCGCATTTGTGTTCCTCACGTGTGCCCCAAAGAATGAGGTGATTTGGTAAAATGCTATGCCCAAGATTACTATCCGAGTGCCGGCGGTGGGGTGGTTCAAATAGCCTCGGCTATCGCCTCATTTTGTCCGGTCGTGATGGTCAAGTGGATTAAGGCGTCTTGTACATACCAGTTGCGTTGCTCCTGGGAGTATGGGTTCGAGTCACTTCTGGGGTGTGAGTTTTCAGTTGCATATTGTCCTGGGGACCATTCAGGCTTGTTCGCATTTGTGTTCCTCATGTGTGCCCCAAAGAATGAGGTGATTTGGTAAAATGCTAAGCCCAAGATTACTATCCGAGTGCCGGCGGTGGGGTGGTTCAAATAGCCTCGGCTATCACCTCATTTTGTCCGGTCGTGATGGTCAAGTGGATTAAGGCGTCTTGTACATACCAGTTGCGTTGCTCCTGGGAGTATGGGTTCGAGTCACTTCTGGGGTGTGAGTTTTCAGTTGCATATTGTCCTGGGGACCATTCAGGCTTGTTCGCATTTGTGTTCCTCACGTGTGCCCCAAAGAATGAGGTGATTTGGTAAAATGCTATGCCCAAGATTACTATCCGAGTGCCGGCGGTGGGGTGGTTCAAATAGCCTCGGCTATCACCTCATTTTGTCCGGTCGTGATGGTCAAGTGGATTAAGGCGTCTTGTACATACCAGTTGCGTTGCTCCTGGGAGTATGGGTTCGAGTCACTTCTGGGGTGTGAGTTTTCAGTTGCATATTGTCCTGGGGACCATTCAGGCTTGTTCGCATTTGTGTTCCTCACGTGTGCCCCAAAGAATGAGGTGATTTGGTAAAATGCTATGCCCAAGATTACTATCCGAGTGCCGGCGGTGGGGTGGTTCAAATAGCCTCGGCTATCACCTCATTTTGTCCGGTCGTGATGGTCAAGTGGATTAAGGCGTCTTGTACATACCAGTTGCGTTGCTCCTGGGAGTATGGGTTCGAGTCACTTCTGGGGTGTGAGTTTTAAGTTGCATATTGTCCTGGGGACCATTCAGGCTTGTTCGCATTTGTGTTCGTCACGTGTGCCCCAAAGAATGAGGTGATTTGGTAAAATGCTATGCCCAAGATTACTATCCGAGTGCCGGCGGTGGGGTGGTTCAAATAGCCTCGGCTATCGCCTCATTTTGTCCGGTCGTGATGGTCAAGTGGATTAAGGCGTCTTGTACATACCAGTTGCGTTGCTCCTGGGAGTATGGGTTCGAGTCACTTCTGGGGTGTGAGTTTTCAGTTGCATATTGTCCTGGGGACCATTCAGGCTTGTTCGCATATATATATATATATATATATATATATATATATATATATATATATATATATATATATATATATATATATATATATATATATATATATATATATATATATATATATATATATATATATATATATATATATATATATATATATATATATGTCGTACCTAGTAGCCAGAACTCACTTCTCAGCCTACTATTCAAGGCCCGATTTGCCTAATAAGCCAAGTTTTCCTGAATTAATATATTTACTATAATTTTTTTCTTATGAAATGATAAAGCTACCCATTTCATTATGCACAAGGTCAATTTTTTTTATTGGAGTTAAAATTAACGTAGATATATGACCGAACCTAACCAACCCTACCTAACCTAACCTAACCTATATTTATAGGTAAGGTTAGGTTAGGTAGCCAAAAAAAGCTAGGTTAGGTTAGGTTAGGTAGGTTAGGTAGACGAAAAAACATTAATTCATGAAAACTTGGCTTATTAGGCAAATCGGGCCTTGAATAGTAGGCTGAGAAGTGCGTTCTGGCTATTAGGTACGACATATATATATATATATATATATATATATATATATATATATATATATATATATATATATATATATATATATATATATATATATATATATATATATATATATATATATGTTTCATTGAATATGACCGCATATTCTGTATTTATTATTTTCTGGTTTAGGGCTTCTATCCCTCTAACTATTTTCTTAGCATCAGGGCTTAATTGAAATAGGAGTTCTCCAAAACTCATTTTCGTACTTTTAAGGTGAAGAAAAGAAGTGATTTACTATAGAGTGTATTACACTTATTTGTATAATTTGCACGACGTTTCGAACCTCCATGGTTCATTCTCAAGTTAACAGATCTTACAATAATAGTTGATTTTATACCCGCATTAGGTCAGGTGATAATACAATGAAGGTGAAAACATGGGGGGATACATAAGGGATAAACATAGGGGCTGCAGAAGGCTTATTGGCCCATACGAGGCATCTCCTATCCAAACACAAAGATTAATCCAGTGTAATTGGCCTGTTATGTTGGACATTGTCTTCTGTGTTGGCATCGATATGTTCTTGTCTTGTCCTTACTCTCATGGTGGGTAGAGTAAATAGTTCCGTGATTTGGGTGTTCATGGTAGGTCGCTCTATTCTTATGTGAATTGCCTCAAGAATTTGTAATCTTCTTGAATCTTGGGTTTTGTCTATTATGCAAGTATTCTTGTTCAACATTTCTCTTGTTAGAGTAATGTCATGGGCTTGTCTCATGTGATTCCTAGGGGCACCAGATTGAAGATGGCATGTCAAACGCCTCGTCAGCTTGGTCGACGTCATACCTATGTACTTACATTGAAGGTTACATCCTTCGTGGGGGCAAGTGTACATGTATACAACGCTTGACTGATGTAGAGGGTTCTCCGTCGGCTTCGGGCTGTTTTTGATAAGGAGTTCGGAAGTCTTCTTGGTTTTGTAGAATATTATCAGGTTTATGTTTTGGTTAGGAGTAGTGCTTTTTACTCCTTTACGGATTATTTCTTTCATTATTCTTTCCTCTTTTATATGTTCACTGTGCATGGTTGATTTGTAATATAATTTTATTGGGGGTGTTGTGGTTTCTGTTCTAGGTTCTGAATTATACCAACGGTCCAAGTGTCTTCTTATAGCAGCGTTTATTTCCGCGTTGCTATATCCGTTGTTCACCAATACCTGAGTTACTCTTTCAAACTCTCTACTCACGTTGCTCCATTCAGAGCAGTGGGTAAGCGCTCGACGAATATAAGCATTGAGAACACTGGCTTTGTATCTTTGGGGGCACTCACTTCTACCGTTCAGGCATAATCCTATGTTGGTGGGCTTGGTATATACGTTGGTGCTTAAAGAGGTTCCTGTTTTTGTTATTAGTACATCCAAGAATGGCAGACTGTTATTTTCACTATTTTCATGTGTAAATCGGAGTACTAACTCTCTCTCTAGGTGTCTTTTTAGGTCAATTAGTTCATCTGAGTCTTTTACTATTACGAATATGTCATCTACATAACGGCAGTATACAGTTGGTTTTTGTCTGCTACTGAAGACCCTATCTTCGATGGTTCCCATATAAAAATTAGCAAATAAAACTCCTAAGGGGGAGCCCATTGCTACTCCGTCTATTTCTAAATACATGTCTCCTTGTGGACAGATGAAAGGGGCTTCCTTTGTACATGCTTCGAGAAGACTTTTCAAGTGTGGCTCAGGTATGTCTAATTTGGGGGTGCTCTCGTCTCTGTATACTCTGTCCAGTATCATTCCTATGGTTGTGTCGACTGGGACGTTGGTAAAAAGGGATTCAACGTCCAGGGAAGCGATGATTCCATCTGGCTGGGTAGATTTGATCAATTCTAGGAAATCTGCTGATGATTGTAGACTAAACTTACTTGGAGTGTATGGAGTTAGGAGTTCATTGAGTTTCTTTGCCAGGTGATAAGTTGGGGTTGGTATTTGGCTGATTATAGGGCGTAGTGGGTTACCTGGTTTATGCGTCTTAACATTGCCGTAGGCATATCCTAAGCCATAGTCGCCTTGAAGTTTATTGAAATGCACACTACCTTTCTTTGCGTTGATTGCTGTAATTGTTTTGTTTACTTTCCGCTTAAGGTCTTCTACGGGGTTCCTCGTGATTCGTTGAAATTTGGAGTCGTCACTTAGGATGTCGCTAATTTTGTTCATGTATTCATGGGTAGGAATGGGTATTCATGGGTATTCATGGCCGTTATGTAGATGACATATTCGTAATAGTAAAAGACTCAGATGAACTAATTGACCTAAAAAGACACCAAGAGAGAGAGTCAGTACTCCGATTTACACATGAAAATAGTGAAAATAACAGTCTGCCATTCTTGGATGTACTAATAACAAAAACAGGAACCTCTTTAAGCACCAACGTATATACCAAGCCCACCAACATAGGATTATGCCTGAACGGTAGAAGTGAGTGCCCCCAAAGATACAAAGCCAGTGTTCTCAATGCTTATATTCGTCGAGCGCTTACCCACTGCTCTGAATGGAGCAACGTGAGTAGAGAGTTTGAAAGAGTAACTCAGGTATTGGTGAACAACGGATATAGCAACGCGGAAATAAACGCTGCTATAAGAAGACACTTGGACCGTTGGTATAATTCAGAACCTAGAACAGAAACCACAACACCCCCAATAAAATTATATTACAAATCAACCATGCACAGTGAACATATAAAAGAGGAAAGAATAATGAAAGAAATAATCCGTAAAGGAGTAAAAAGCACTACTCCTAACCAAAACATAAACCTGATAATATTCTACAAAACCAAGAAGACTTCCGAACTCCTTATCAAAAACAGCCCGAAGCCGACGGAGAACCCTCTACAGCAGTCAAGCGTTGTATACATGTACACTTGCCCCCACGAAGGATGTAACCTTCAATGTAAGTACATAGGTATGACGTCGACCAAGCTGACGAGGCGTTTGACATGCCATCTTCAATCTGGTGCCCCTAGGAATCACATGAGACAAGCCCATGACATTACTCTAACAAGAGAAATGTTGAACAAGAATACTTGCATAATAGACAAAACCCAAGATTCAAGAAGATTACAAATTCTTGAGGCAATTCACATAAGAATAGAGCGACCTACCATGAACACCCAAATCACGGAACTATTTACTCTACCCACCATGAGAGTAAGGACAAGACAAGAACATATCGATGCCAACACAGAAGACAATGTCCAACATAACAGGCCAATTACACTGGATTAATCTTTGTGTTTGGATAGGAGATGCCTCATATGGGCCAATAAGCCTTCTGCAGCCCCTATGTTTATCCCTTATGTATCCCACATGTTTTCACCTTCATTGTATTATCACCTGACCTAATGCGGGTATAAAATCAACTATTATTGTAAGATCTGTTAACTTGAGAATGAACCATGGAGGTTCGAAACGTCGTGCAAATTATACAAATAAGTGTAATACACTCTATAGTAAATCACTTCTTTTCTTCACCTTAAAAGTACGAAAATGAGTTTTGGAGAACTCCTATTTCAATTAAGCCCTGATGCTAAGAAAATAGTTAGAGGGATAGAAGCCCTAAACCAGAAAATAATAAATACAGAATATGCGGTCATATTCAATGAAACATGTTTGAAAGAAAACCTGCTGCCAGTATACACCAATATATATATATATATATATATATATATATATATATATATATATATATATATATATATATATATATATATATATATATATATATATATATATATATATATATATATATATATATATATATATATACACATACATATATATATTGTGACGATAATCTCTTTCAAGAGAGATTGAGCCTGCTCTTCCCTACATAAAGTTACTTACACATATACAAGAATAAGATATTGCCTTCAAGATACGTCTACCAGTAGCACAAAACGTTTTGACCAGGAGGCAAAACGTACCCTAAACCCCCATTCCACACTCCCTCCATGCCGGCTCACCCGTCATCAACCAGCAAACTACCATTCCAGCTGCCTGCTTCTGATTGGTGACCCGCCGTCTGCACACCTGCACCTCAGCACCCTCTAGCTAATTCGATGTCTAGGCTTGAAGCAGCTATTGAAGTCAGAATATCCTTGTGCTCTCAAGCTGTGAACAACCAACTGATACACGTCCTGTTTATTAGTGGAGGTTCCCAGCTAGTGCTATATTCTCAGCACCTGTTTATGTCATTTTGTCTTTATATTATTCCTAGAGTAAGTTATCAGTGTTCTTAATTTTTATGACTTGTTTGTTTGCACTGTACATAGCCAAGGGATTGTCTTTATTTTTAAATTTGCTTTCCAGTTATTTAAAGTTTCATTGTTCATACTATGTGTTTGCGTGTCTTCCCTTACTCTACCACAGACAACAGCCAAGCAGTCTCTTTTTTTTTGTAAATGTGACGCATTGACACCAGCCATTTGGAGGACTGCAGAACATCTACACTCCTACACTTTCCCGTCACATTTAATGGGGGCCTGTCCTAGGAGCCTCACTCAGGTACTAGTACTAGAACATCAATTTGTGGTAAGTGTACTTGGCTTTGATACAGTTGCTTTTCAATATTTTCGTTACTTTTAATATTTATATGGTGCTGTGTGTATTGTGCATTCCGAGAGTAGCATATTGTGAGTGTTGGATAACTTTGGATTACGTGGTGACTGGAGGCCTCAGTCATTCTCTTAATTGGTCATCCCTCCCTCCATGTTATTACTCTTGTTTTCCACATTTTGTCCCTAGGATATTTCTCAATCTCAGACAGATCATCATTTTGGTACCCCTGGTACTTTGGTTTGTCTTCGGGTCAAAGCACCCTATCTTCTGCAATCCGACCGAAGGAGGATACAGAGGGCCATAGTTCCTCTAGCACGGACTAAGTTGCTGAGTTGGGACCTCAACAGCAGTTCTCGTCACCAGTTGACACTCGCACCCCTACACGTCGGTCAGAGATGATGATATTTACTTAGGTAGGGAATTAGCTTTCTTTTTTCAGAGCACAAAGTTCGCTAATTCTGTAAGTATCATATTTCATTTAGTGGGAAAACCCTTGCTTCTGTTCTATAGAGACTCGGCAAGGTATGCTTACATTCTTGGACTACCTTATTCACTTTTGAAACAATTAAATGTTTCATTTGTTTTAGAAACTCAGTTTCATTTATTTAGTAGGATTTTCTTGCCCTTATTCTCTTGCATTGAGTACCGGGTACAAGATTTCCTGCGATTTTGATTGACTAATAATTTACCATACTAAAATTAACGTTAATTCCACAGGATAGTTACCAGTTGCCACGTTATCCTGTTACTGACACTTCCATATCACAAGTATATTTGTTGTACATTTATTTGCTATTTTTCACCATGTTTCGTCTCCAAGCTTTTCGTAACGATCCAGCAGGTGGAATAGGGAACTTTAGTCGTGCCAAGAGGACCGAATTACAAACTCTTTCACACGAGTATCAACTAGATGCTCCCCCTGGAGCCAACAAAAATGACTTGCACAATTTAATATTGGATCACCTTTTAGATGAAGAGAAGATTGACTCTGAAACTCACGAAAATTATTCTATTGCAGATAAAAATGCTCTGACAGCTATAAAATTGAAGCTCGAACTTGCCAAGATTGAGCGAGAACCACAAAAAGAAGCTCTACAAATGAGGGAAAGAGAGGCGGCCCTAAGGAAAGAAGAACAAGAACGAGAGGCGGCCCTGAGGAAAGAAGCAGCAGCCCTAAGGAAAGAAGAACAAGAACGAGAGGCTGCCCTGAGGAAAGAAGCAGCAGCCCTAAGGAAAGAAGAACAAGAACGAGAGGCTGCCCTGAGGAAAGAAGAAAGGAACGTGAGACTACACTACTCTGTGAGCGTGAGCGAGTACAGCTTGAAGCAAGACAACGTCACCTGGAGATGCAACGCGAGCATGATAAGAAGCAAGCCGATATGCCTATAGCATGTCGTCAACAAGAACTCGCGTTGGAAACTACACACCACACTCAGCGCCAACAAGCTACCGCTTGTCTTCCCGTAAGTTTCAATGTATCCCATGCAAGTGGGTTAATGCCACCATTCGTTGTGTCAGAGATCGATGTATTTTTCACCACTTTTGAGACCTTAGCTAAAAAACTTAGCTGGCCTGCAGATCAATGGTCTACCCTTCTCAGAGTGCCTCTCACAGGTAAAGCTGCAGTTGCACTCAGTACCTTAGCGTCTGAGAATGACTACCAGACCCTGAAGCAAGCAGTTCTGGACGCCTACCTTCTCTCCACCGAAAGCTACAGACGAAAATTCCGTGATTATCTAAAGGCAAGTACCACCATCTTTCTAGAATTTGTCAATACAAAGAAAAGAAATTTCATGAAATGACTGGAAGCAGCACATGTCTCTACATTTTCAGAACTCGTCAACCTCATGCTAGTTGAGGAATTCTTGAGACGTGTTCCCCCATCCATCCATTTATATTTAGCAGATAAAGAAGAAACCGACTACATCAGATGTGCGAAGTCGGCTGACACTTACAGCCTCATCCACCGGCTTACACCAGAACCACCTTCCAGTAAGAAGTCTTGGTATAGTTATGATAGAGTGAGTGCCGATCAAGCGAGCTCTCAATTGTATTGTAAGTATTGCAAACTCTATGGACATACCATAGATAAATATGGGAAGGCTCAATACAAAGGCAATAAAACTACTAAACCCAAACCGACTGCTCCTAAGTCCGGTAAGCCTGTGATGAATGTTGGTGTTCCTGTTAATGTTCTTTCTCTCTTCAGCAGACACCTGTATCCTGGAACTGTCTCTGCCTGCAGTACAGATTCGGAGGGACGTTTCAAATTGAAGATCTTGAGGGACACAGCGGCTCTTCAGTCCATAATATTGAAATCAGCTGTGCCTAACATCACCTACACCGGGGAAACCGTCCTTATCACTGACCTCACTGCTACCACTCCATATCCACTCGCCAGAGTCCACCTGAATTGTCCTTTCGTGACCGGAGAAGTCCAAGTCGCCATCAGGGAAAAGCCTTTTCACATGCCTGGAGTGCAACTTCTCCTGTGCAACGACTTGGCAGAAGATCTGCAACCGTCCAACCTGATCATCATGGACAAACCCCAGGTGTGTACCTCTGAAATGGATAATCCCATCTTTGAGTATGTTCCAGCAGAGGTCCAAGAAAGTGATGAAGTTTCTCCTCTGGTTTTGGTGACCACCCATGCACAAGCTGCACGCCCGCAACCAGCTGACTCTACTGCTACCGCTGTCCCTCAAGACCCTCAGAATCTACCACCGAATCTTACTAGTTTGGAGTTCCGTAAGTTACAGAGGGAGGATCCATCATTAACACCATTATTCTTCCATGCTGAGACTCAACCTGACAGTATCCCTGGGTTCTTCCTAGAGAATCAGTTGCTCTACCGCAGGTACAGACCCAGTAAGCTGAAGGAGGATGACGATTGGGCAAATATCGAACAACTAGTGGTTCCCACCAGCTTACGGCCCGATATTCTACACCTGTCTCACGGAGCACTTTCTCACTATGGTTTTAACAAAATCTACCACGGAATCAGACAAGACTACAACTGGCCAGGTATGGTTAAAGACGTCAAAAGTTACGTGCAACAGTGTCATACATGTCAGATTGCAGGTAAACCTAACATCTCTATTCCTAAGGCACCGTTGAATCCTATCCCAGTGCCTGCGGAACCTTTCCACAGACTCATCATAGACTGTATTGGTCCTTTACCCCGGACTAGTTCTGGCAACGCCTATATACTAACTATACTGTGTCCTACCACCAGATTCCCCATAGCAGTTTCAGTAAAGAACATTATGGCTGCTACTGTGGTGAAACAACTATTGAAGATCTTCACCCAGTAAGGATTTCCAAGAGAGGTTCAAAGTGACTGTGGCACCAGTGATCTCTTCAAGAAGACACTGGAAGAGCTCAACATCACACAGGTATTGTCCAGCCCCTATCATCCTGCTTCACAGGGTTCTCTTGAACGTAGTCATCAGACTATTAAAGCACTCCTAAAGAAATTTTGCAATGAAACCTTGAAGGACTGGGATAAACAACTTGATCTCATTATGTGCATTTTCAGAAGTCTCCCCAATGAGTCTCTAGGAATATTTCCTTATGAGATGCTCTACGGACGTAAGTGCCGTACTCCTCTCAAAGCTTTTAAAGACTCTCTACGTAATGCCACCTTCAGTGACCCTCAGAATGTGCCCCAGTTTCTTCAAAACTTAAAACACATTCTAGAGAGAGTACGTAAATTTGCTAATGACAATCTATTGAAAGCTCAGGAGAGGATGAAGACTCATTTTGACCAAAGCAGCAAATTAAGGAAATTTAAACCAGGAGACTTCGTGTTGGCATACTTTCCTATCCCACGTTCTCCATTGCAAAACAAGTTTTCAGGACCCTACCTCATCAAGGAGTGCAGAAACAACCACAACTACGTTCTTGAGACTCCAGATAGGTGGCAGAAGACCCAGTTGTGCCACGTCAACCTCCTGAAGCAGTATCAAGGTACTCCCCCCACTGTATTGGTATCATTATCCACATTTAAAGGTCCATACCTCCACAGTGAGACCTTCCCTGCTTCTCCTCCCGAAAGCACTAACACTGAGTCAGTGCCTTCCAACTCGGAAATCCTAACTGATCTTCATACCTATTTACAGGACAGTAATGGTGCTCTTCTCATCAGAATCTTCAAGGAACATCAGAAGTTGTTCAGCGATGATCCACAGGAGTGTAATGTGGTTCAGCACGACATCCAGCTACTCCCTGACACCCGGCCGATTCGTCAACCTTTCTACCGAATCAGCCCGAGCAAAAAGGAAGTTATGCGTGCTGAAGTACAGTACCTCCTGGATCATGGGCTGGCCACCCCTTGTGAGTCCCCTTGGGCCTCACCCTGCATCTTGGTGCCGAAGCCGCAAGGTAAAGTGAGGTTGTGTACCGATTACCGGAAATTGAATCTTGTGACTGTCAAGGATGCATAACCATTACCTAGAATAGATGACATCCTTGCGCCATTGGTAATGCTCGGTATTTGTCCAAGCTAGACTTACTCAAAGGATACTACCAAGTGTGTTTGACAGAGCGAGCTAAGGAAATATCTGCCTTCACCACTCCTTTTGGCCTTTACAGATATGAATGCCTTCCATTTGGACTATGTAATGCCCCGGCCACCTTCCAGCGAGCTGTCAACCGCGTCATCCATGGCTTAGATAACACCTTCGCCTACTTGGATGATATCGTTGTAGCAACTAACACCTGGGACGAACATCTGCTCCAGCTGCAACGATTGTTCGCCAAGCTCCTGGCAGCCGGCCTCACCATCAACTTGGGCAAGTCCACCTTTGCTAAAGGTAAAG